>NW_004524705.1:6949887-6956788 GCF_000260255.1 Octodon degus | reverse complement strand
ATTTATTTACTCTTTCACTTTATTACACTAGGGAGACATATTGTATCAGGATTCATTCCATGCCACTGCAAGTATCACTCTAATTTCCACTCTGGTTTTTGGCTTGCTTAAGTCACTGTCCCATGCTTTCTGTTTGACTTCAGTAATCTCTTATATTTCACTTCTTATTCATCCATCTCTTACTTCTGTGTCATGGCTGAGAATGTGGGTGTCTAGGAAGTGCTGCTCCAGCTCTGTTCTGGGTAACCTCAGGGAGACATGTTACCTCTTTCATCCATATTGCTCATGTGTGAAACAAAGTAGTCAGGCCAATGACCTGCTGAGAAATATTTCACCTAAAACATCCATGAATCTGTGATTATTTCTATTCCTTTGTCTTCCTGTTGCAGTTTTAAATGTTCCTTTTGTGGAAACTCTGACATTCCAACCTTTCCCCTGCAATGCTGAGTACTATTATGACGAAATTTATTCAATATTTAGCTTTTTAAAAGGATTCCTTAGAAAATGGGGCACAGCTTATCCAAGAATGGCTTTCCTGAAAGTTACTTCTCTCTCCCTTCATTGATCCAGAAAGTTCCAAAAGGTCCTCTTTCCACTGACACACCTAGGCTCAAATGTACCACCTACGCTTTGGTCACAGCTACATATTCCAGCAGAGAATGTAAAACTCCCTGATGTAGCACTCACAATGCAACTGGGGACAAGTTGCAGCTTGTGCAGTGAGCTGTCACTAGAGGCGAATAAACAGCTGCAGCAGGCATAGCGACTGTGTGAAGAAAAGGTTACAAATGCCTTTGTCAGCCTCATCAAAACAACATCACATTTGTCTTTGCAAACACAGGAAATCTCCAAAATTAGAACTCAACTTGTGGGAACATGTGTCTACTTGCAGGGAGTTGAAGAATGATGAGTGGGAGGAGACAGCAATAGATCCTTGGCAGGTTACAGATTGCAAAGGCAAATATTGGGGTGTAGAGACATCATGTGTAATATTGGTTGAAAACTTAAGTTGAAAGTTTTACCAATTTTTCTTTTCTCATCACTTTAAAAACATATTTTAAGGCTGGTAGACACTGCCTTATGAAATTTACTTATTATTTTAGAAAAAGAAAATGTTTGGCAAAGAACAATTTAAAAACAATTCAAATAGTTATTTTGAAGACTTTTGTATACTACTCATAATTTATTTCTGATGTTAGAAACAAATGAAGGAAGTAGCGTTAAATAGCATGTGTTTCTCCTTAAAATATAAATGGTACAAAATTTTCCTTGAAATATAAGCAAAGGCATAGTTTTAAATAAATGAGTTTTTAATAAATATATTACTATGTATAGAATGCGAACATTTCCATGCTCGTTATTTTTCTATATCCTGAAGTAAGAGACAATCAACAGAAAGAACACATCTTCAGATAACAGTAAAATGGGGGTGAATTGGGAGGAACAAAAATGTTACATAGTTCAACTTTCAATGTCATACATACGTGTATGTATTTCCTCATGTAGCACTAAATAGGCCTGAGAGTTTGCTTTGATGTTAGAGCATTTTAAAGGCTATTATAGATAATGATGATGATAATAAGTAAAGATAGATAGTTGATAACGTGAGTAAGAATGTGCTTGAGTTGACCATTACCTTGATGGATGGGTCCTATTTTTACTAGAGACATCTGTAACACTATTTCTGTTCAATAGCGGAGGAAAAGAATTCTACACTTACATATGGGTGATTCTTAAATTGTAGTATGCATCAAGTTTCTCTTAAAGACTTGTAAAACATCGATTGCTGGGCTCCTATTGTCATGATTCAGTCCAGTAGCTGCTGCTGCTCTTCCAGGAACCCCACTTTGAGATCTACTTCAAGAGTGGTATGATGCCCGGTGGTAGTCACTTCATGCATGCCTCTGCTTCTGAACAGTTGGGGGGAAATCCACGAGTTCTCATTAATGGCCACTGACCTCAGTAGGTTCACAGACTGTTAATATCTAATTTTAAAAGCAGCACAAATAATGTAGAGGAACCTGATCAATGTTAGGGGAGCTTCATGAGTTCATGAATTATATGAAAAATTAAATTAGAATCACTCATGCTTGGTTACGGAGACAGGGAAGAGATTGACCACAGCAGCCTGCTGTTGATATCAATGAGCTACCCCTTCCATCTTCCCCTACACACAAGGCCCTTCAAGGAACCTGCACCTGCTGATGTTACCATGGCTATCAAAGTGATCTCAACAGAGAGATTTGGGTCCAAGAAAGATAAAAGTGTTGCACTGATAGTTTACAAGGGAGATTTAATACAGAGCATATAATTCATAGGGTTATTTTATAATGTGTACCCAAAGAGTCAAGTGCAAAAGAAAGCAGGTGTTCTGTTCATATACTAGAGACTCCAAGAGTCCAGCTGAGGGCCAGGATCCCATGATAATGTCCTTCATGAGTCCTGCTGAAGGCCTAGGGCCCACGACAATGTCTCATGCAAGTCTATTTCAAAGATCTGCACTGGAAAGGCCCAAAGGCCAGTGGTGAGAGCTAGAAAGTCTGTGCCAGTGGGCTGAAGGATCTGTGACAGGAGGTTGAGGGACTGAACTGGAGCAAGGGGCTATACTCTAAGTAAGAACCAGAGCTTCACCAGAAAGTGCCACAGCTATCCTCAGCAACAGTGAGGCTCCTAGCTCCCCTGGGAGTTCACGTCACCTGGTGAGCTGGGGAAGGGACAAGCTTGCCCAGCAGAATCAAGCACACTGTCTTCCCTGCCAGTTTTCTTTTTTTGCTTTTGGAAAAAAACAAAACAAAACAAAACAAAAAAACAAGTGGGTCCTCTGCACCCAGGTGGGCCCTCCACACCAAGCTCCACATTGATTCAGCTCAGCTGGGCCTTCCAGGTTGTCCATTAATCCACCACAGAAGGCCTAACAGCTATTGACCCACCCCCTTCCGGAAAATCTCCTGTCTCCTCTGGATCCCAATTTAATCAATACTATCCAAGCAAGTGGCATCATAATTTTATTGGTTGACTATAGTTTTGTCCCAGCTAAGGCCCACCTTGTAATTCTCCATTTCACTCCTGCCTTGGACCCACCTCACCTCATGGATTTGCTCTGTAAAAATCCCTAGAAAATGCTGAGTCCTCAGCAACTCACTCAGGACCCCTCTGTCTCTTTCTCTCAGAAGTTTTCTTTCCCTAGTGAATTTATTATGATCTTTAAAAAAAGGGTCTAAGAGAACAAAGAGTCCGAGAAAGTTATCAGTGAGGCATGTGCAGCTTCTTTCTAACCTGTGGCTCCAGGGCCGGGAACTTAGAACACGACAGACAGTGGGCAGGAGGTGTGTGTGAGGACGCGGGCTCACCTTTGCCTATGCTCTGCCTCAAGACACTGCTTGATGCTGATGAAGTTACTTCATCTCTAGGGCTTTGGCATTCTATTTTGCAAAGCAAGAATGAGAGAAATCTCTTCATTGCAGGATATTTTGAGAACAAAATAAGATAAAAAAATCTGTATTCTAAATACATTATAAGCCTAACAGATGAAAAATTGGAGCTGTTTCCAGGCTAACCTTTAAATATACCCAGATATTAATATTTCAGGAGCTAAAACAGGGTCAAACTTCTCATTGACATTCTGTTTGATAAACCATGCACTGAAAATTGTAAGAATTACATGTTCTTCTCTACTCTTCCAGGTGTGGAATATAACACAATTATTCTTGTTATAATTTTTAAAATGTGCATTTAGGACTTTGTTTTGTTTTTCATGAATATTTTGCCTCAATATCAGATGAGCTGTAACAACCAATGTCTCTTGCCTCTTTGTTATCTGAACAATCTCTCGGGTGGATGGCACTGATGATTCACTAGTTGAAATTCTCTCTTCTTATTTTGCCAGTTCTGTGCCATTTGCTTTTTGACTTTGGTTACACCTCTCTGTCCACTTCTCACAGTCCCTTCTAGTTTCTCTGCTGTGTCACCATTTAACACAAGACTACAATGCTTGGGACATTGGGCCTCTTCTCTACACTGTACCTGGCTGTTGTACGCTCTTACAGACTCAGAAGACTGTCTCTGCGATTCGTGTGTCAAAGCCCTAGCCTGAATGTGACCATTGAAGATAGAATCCCAACAAAGTAATTCAAGTCACAATGTTGGGCCCTGATCCAGTAGGATTAAAGGTCCTTAAAAGGTAGAGACAACAGAGTAGGTTTTGCCTCTACATATAACACGGGAAGAAGGCTCTGTGTATACATAACCAGAACCTTGACCTTGAACTCTCCAGGCTGCAGGATTGCAAGAAAATTAGTTTCTCATTCATAATCCACTCATTTGTAGGATTTTTTTTTTTTATTGCAACAAGCAGACCAGCACACTACCCCAGACCTGCTGATGCTCACATCCATGCTGGAGGGAATCAGACTCAAGCCTGGCTCCAATCACACTGTTAGCTGGGTATTGATGTCATAGGTGACAAACATGTAGCTCAAGCCAATACTGCATATCAAAACCACCAGTTTCCAACCCCTCACCACTGTTCCTCTACGTGTACTACTTATCTATGTCTCTTAGTCCTCACCATTCATTTTGCCTAAGCAAGAAGGGTGACTTATTCTTTTTTTCATATCATTTTTTTCAGATCATCCACTTTTTCTAGGATTCCTGAAGTTAAAAATTCTTTTTACTTGTTTACAGGACAGGACTTGAAGTCCACAGGCATATATAGTATAAACGGGCAATTCAGAACAATTTATGGCTTTGTCTACTGTAACCCAGGTTCTGTACAAGTGCCAGATTGATTGCTTGGTAGTTTCTAATGGCCTGGAGAAGTGAATTATGGAAAAAGAACATACCCTCCTGTCAGCCACCATTCTTCTCTGCTAAACTCACCCTGGTTGCATTTGAATTTTTATTCTTACGTTGGATGTACTCAGGGATTGTGGACTGTGCAGCTTAAATCTTAGAAACCCTGAAGATTTTATTTATTTTTTATTTGTTAAAATTTCTTATTTTTTTCCATAATTTTATTGAGAAACAAATAGCAATGAGACAGTTTCAAATCAAATTGGTAGGACAATTTCAATAATTAACACATTGCATGCTGTCTTCCCCTAAAGACTTTAATATGGACTTGTTAGTTTTTGGTGGTACTGGAAATTGAACTCAGGACCTTGCACTTGCCAGGCAAATGCTTATTCTACTGAACCATCTCTCTGGCCCCTTTAATATGGATTCTAAGCTCTAGCTTTTTCAGTGCTTTGTTTATTGTGCAATTTTTCACTTTAGCTGTGCTGAGGAAGACCCTGACCAGCTCTCAGAAGAGGAGAATAAGGTGGGCTTAGGGATAGATTTTAGGAATAATTAAAATTATAGTTATTTACTGAATGTGTACTCTGGATTGGACCAGGTTAAGTGCTCTATTTAAAGAGTTTTATCCCATCCATTTCTCACATTCATCCTCTATGGATTTGTCTTCTTTCTCACAAGGAAACTAAAGCTTAGGGAAATTGTGTAACTTATTCAGGATCATAGAGTTAAGAAAGGATCACCATGATAAGAACAAAGTAAACATCTTGAATTTCATATTTAAAAACACCCAGACATGGGGGTCTGCTGATCATCAACCTAGTAGGTCGCAGGGGGCACCAGATGTGCAGAATGACCGCAGCTCTGGCTGCTCTCACCTGTGGAGTGCAGTGCAGCACGCAGGCTCATGGTGCAGCTGTTGGGTGGCCATTAAACACACAGGCTGATGCCAGGCGCAGAGGGAACCTCAGCCTTGCAAAGCCACGTGGAAAATGAAGTTTATTTTTCAGGGAAACAGGATTAGATGAGGCAGTGCCTGTCACACAGCAGAAGTGATTTAGGAAGCTTGATCAGCCCGGGCCCAGAGTAGCTCTTCCCTTAATGTTTTCCAAGAGGCATGGTGTGGGCTGAGCCTTCTGTCCGAAGTGCAGCTGTGGAGCATATAAAATAATTTGCCTGTCATAAAAAGCACTGGTTCATAATTGCAAATGTAATGGATTAACCAAATGCCACACATGTGACTCTTAAGGAGTCCATTTAAAATAATAACCTATTTAGCAATAATCACTTAAAGTGTGTCCTGCGCAAGAGGCCGCTGGAGGCAGTGCACTTAAATTAGTTTAACAAGGGTGTCGTAAAAAGAAAATTTCCAAACTGCTTACGCTGTCCCTTTCTTTTATAGTTGGTTGTTCTTGCAAATATGCCAGTGTCGTGAGGTTAATTTTGTTCTTTGTCCTAATGTATTTAATAAGAGGAAATAAAATTGTGACTTATTCCTTTCCTGTGCTCAAGCTTGGAAGTGGCTTTGTGGCTGGCTTTGCTAAGGCTTGGGTGAGGATCACCAGGAGACCTCAGGCACCAAGGGCTGTCCCGGAGAAGAAATGACGTGGCCCAAAGAAAAACCATTCCCTCCTCTGAGCAAACATGCTTTGCTGCCCTTTGTCATGAATCCTCACTTTATTGTGACTCTTCCTTCCTGTGCTTTCCTGTTTTCATTTTTGTGCCATTTTAGCAAATTAAAGAATATTGCATTTGGACATGGAGTTACTATGCGTGCATGATATATGTCATTGAGTGAAGGGTTTAGAAAAATTTTTAAAATTCAAAACACACAGAAAATACCAAAACATTTTTCCAGTTTTGTGAAAGAATACGTGTTCCAGCTACCATTTACTTAACTGTCTAGTCTTTAAGACCAATCAATATGTTCCCTGGAAAGATGAATAAGTCTCATGGCTCATTTAAAAAAATTCTTTAAGACAAAAGACAACTTTTTTTTTTTTTAAACATTTATTTATTTATTTAGTGTGTGGCCAGCTCAGCCCACCAGGGGGCGGGGCTGGCTGGCATGTGGTGCTGGGGGATTGAACCGCGGTCCCTGTGCTTT
>NW_004524705.1:6944415-6949787 GCF_000260255.1 Octodon degus | reverse complement strand
CGGAGAGGGACAGGCCGAGAGGGACAGGCCGAGAGGCGCGGTGAGGCTGCCAGGAGCCCTCAGCTGAGCGTAGTTTACCTGCCCATTTTTACCATCAGAAAACCTTCGGATTTTTCTGTTTCTCACCACTACTGAGTGAAGGCGTCTTTCTGCTGTGTGATCACGCACCTCTTCTGCATCCTCTTTTTTGTGTTTCCTTACTGTACACATTGAAGAGAGAAGAACAAAAACACGTCAGTGAGAAAGCGGGTCTGTTCACGGCACGAGTAAAACTTTTGACAGGGTGGAGCTTGTAGCTTAGCTTAGGTTCAAAAGACCCAACAAGCGTCCTCATCGCCCCCGTACGCGAGGGTAAAACTTGGCTAAAATTTTAATAGAAGTGTCATTCAGATAGTATTAACCTGGTCAGGCAGGGAAATGTATAGCTTTCCTTTGAGGAGGTAATTAAATGACACAAAGCATGCCTCCTTTAGACCTTTCAATAAGGGGAAGAGGACTAGGCCAGGCGGTGCGGGGAAGAGGACTAGGCCAGGCGGTGCGGGGGCAGCAGCCGCAGGAGCTGGAGCCACAGCCGCGCTGCACCCCGCGGAGGCCCGAACCGCTGCTCCTGGCGCCTGGCTTTGCCTGCTGTGGGCCGCGGCGATTAACCCTTTTCAATGAATTAAGAGAAATTAATAGTATAACTATCTTAACACACACACACACACACACACACACACACACACACACACACATTTTCCCTTTTTTATTTTTTCCTTGCCTCCGTCCCAGTTTCTCTTTTATTTTTTAAGTTTCGACTCAAGCGTGGCCATGAGTTGTAGCCATTTACCTATAAAAGTCTCCAATTTATCCTTCAAGATTGAGTAGTACTTCACTATATAAAAGACCACATATGTTTTATCCATTCCTTTGTTGATGGGCATTGTGATTGTTGCCAAGATCTATCTATTACAAATTTTGCTGCTATAAATGTGGGGCACACTTATCTCTGTGGTAAGATGTTTTTAATTTCTCTGGGAAGATACAAAGCAGAGAAATAGCTCGGTCAAATGGGACCTCTAATCCTAGTTTTTTGAGGAAACTCCAAAATCTCCAGATTTTCACAGAGGTTGCACCAGCCTACACTCTCATCAGTAATGGCTGTGGGATTCTTTCCACCCCCACAGCCCCTCCAGCATTTGTTATTGATTAATTTCTTGATAGGTTTTTTTCCTAGGGTGAGATGAAATTTAAGTATTGTTTTAATTTGCATTTCTTGAATAGCCAGTAATGTTGAACACTTTTTCATGTACTTATTTGCTGTTTGTATCTCTTCATCTGAGAAGTGTGCATTCATCTTATATGCCCTATTTTGGATTGGGTGTTTACATTTGGTGGGTCTGATTTTTTTTTTTTTTTTCTTGAGTTCTTTATATGTTCTCTGTAGTGATCTTTTGTCTGAAGAACAGCTGGCGAAAGATTTTCCTCCACATTGTGGGTTGTCTCTTCACTCTGTTGGTGGTTTATTTTTCTGTGCAAAAATGTTTTAGTAAGTTCCTGTTGTTGATTTTTTAATGATAGTTCCAGTGTGATCAGGATTTTATTTATAAAGTCTGCCTACACCAATGTCTTCAAGAATTTTACCTATTCTATCTCTTGGCAGATTTAATAGCTCTGTGTTACTATTTAGATCTTTGATCCATTTCAAATTTAGTTTAGTACATGCTGAAAGATTTTGTCCAATTTTAATCTTCAGCATGTGAAAAACCAGTTTGGCCAGCATCATTTATTAGAGAGACTCTCTTTCTTCAGTGATTGTGTTTGGTATCTTTGTCAAAGATAAGTTGGTTGAGGGTATCTGGGGTTGTTCCTCCATCTTCTAATCTGTTCCATGGATCTTTTCATCTGATTTCTTGTCAGTACCATGCTGTTTTTAATCACAGTAGTTCTATAGTATAACTTCAAGTCAGGGATTGTGATGCTATCTACCTTGTTTTGCTGACCAGAATTAACTTTGCTATTCTAGGTCTTTTCTGAATCCAAACGAATTTTAGGATTATTTCTTGTAATTCTGTGAGATATGTGGTTGGAAATTTGTTGGGAATTGCATTAAATCTGGATAACAGTTTTGGAAGTGTGACCATTTAGACTATATTGGTTCTTTCTATTCAGGGATGAGGGATATATTTCCATTTTATGATACCCTCTTTAATCTCATTTTTAAGAGTACTGTAGTTTTCAATGGAGAGGTCTTTTATATCCTTTGTTAGACTGATTCATACATATTTCATTTTTTTGTATGTTATTCTAGAAGGTATTGTTACTTAATTTATCTCTCAGCTTGTTCATGTACAGGAAGGCTACCGATTTTGGGGTGTTTACTTTCTAGACAGTGACACTATTGAATTTGCTTATTAAATCCAGCTTCTTTATATTAGAGTTTTGGGGGTCTTTTATGAAAAATATTATGTCATCTATAAATCATGATAACTTCTTCCATTTCTATTATTATTCTTATTTTTTCTTCTCCTTATTTTTTATGTATTTAGTACAGGTTCTCACCACACAGATCAGACCTGCAGTGATCCTCCTGTTTTCAGCTTCCCAAGCTGTGAGATTACAAGCATGTGCCACCACACCCAGTCTCATTCTCTGTCTCAGTGTGCCCTGGAGGCAGGGCTGAGCAGCACCACAGGGACTGAGCCCTGGTCCCTGTGCCTGCCTAAGCAGGCGCTTTAGTCCACTGAGCTATCTGGCCAGCCCCATTATTCTTTTCTTTCTCTTTTTTGCTTGCTTTATGAAAGTTTCCAGGGCAATGTTGAATAAGAGAGTAGTAGACATCCTTGTTCCTCATTTAAGAGGTTTTGTTAGTTTAGTATGGCGGTGGCTGTTGTTTTGTCATAGATGGCCTTTATCAGATTGAGATAAAGACCATCTATTCCACTTTTTTTTCTTTTTCTTTTGGTGGAACTGGGGATTGAACTCAGGCCCTTGTGCTTGCCAGGCAAGTACTTATTCTACTGAGCCATCTCCCCTGCCTCTATTCTACTTTTCCATAGAGGTTTTGTCATGAATAGGAGCTAGACTCTGTCAAAAGCCTTTTCTGCACGTTTTGTGTTGACCATGTGTTTCAGTCCTTGACTGTTTATATGGTGTATTGAATTTATTGTTTTATGTATGTTGAAACAGCCTTACATCCTGAGGATGAATCCACTTGGTGATGCTGTATAATCTTCCTGGTGATTTGCTGCATTCTGTTTGCCAGTATCGTATTGAGTATTTTTGCATCTATGTTCATTAGAGAGATTGGCCTGCAGTTCTTTTTCTTAGGTGGCTCCTTCTCCAATTTTAGTGTCAGGGTAATGCTTGCTTCCAGGAGTGAATTTGAGAGTGCTTCTTCTCTTTCAATTTAACTAAAAAGTTTGAGAAGTAGTGCTTTTAGGTCATCTCTGCATTTCATGTAGAATTCAGCAGTGAAGCCTGAGCTTTTCTTTATTGGTAGGATTTTACATCTTCAGTTTCACTGACTGATATGGGCTTATTTAGGATTTTTATATTTTTTTGATGCAGTTTTGGTAATCCTTATGTATTTAAGAAGCCCCATTTCTTCTGTATTTTTCATCTTATTAGAATATAAGTTCTTAAAGTAAGTATAGATGATTTGAATTTCTACAGGGCCTATTCTGATTTCACCCATTTCATTCCTAATTGTTTGGATTTGAGTTTTCTCTTTCTTGTTTTTGATAAGGTTAACTAAAGCTTTGTTGATTTTATTTAATAATTTCACAAAAATACAACTCTTCAATTTATTGCTTCCTTGTATTGTTTGATAGACTCTGTGTATTAATTTTTGCTCACATACTTATAATTTTATCCCTTATATGTGCTTTTGGCTTTGCCTGCTTTTCCTCTTCTAGAAGTTTGAAGTTCAACATTAAGTTGTTGGCCTTGTCTTGGTCTTCCTGGTAGGGGTATTCACTGCTGTAAATTTCACTCTTGGAACTGCTTTCATCATATCCCATAAGTTCTGGGATGTTGTACTGCTTTTATCAGGCCACTGTAAACATTGTCTAATTTCTTCTATAGTTTCATCTGTGACCTATTGTTGTTCAGGATGGTGTTATTTAATTTCCGTGTGTTCATGGAGTCCTCGTGGTTTCTTTCACTATTGATTTCCAATTTAATTGCAGAATAGTCTGATAATTTGCATGGGGGTAATTTCAGTTAATTTGCATTTTCTTGAGCATATTCTATGCGCCATCAGTAGTCTATTTTGAAGAGTGCTGCATAGGGTAGAATACTACACAGATGTCTGTGTGTGAAGCTATTAAAATAAAATCATCCACATTATTTTGCTCTTAACGATTACTTTTGGAAGAAGAGAATTCTTTTAGAAGATGTCTGCCAGAGTTATAGAACACTTCAGTTATTTATAAGCTCATTATGACAGTGACGATAACTGAAAGAAAACACACCTTAATCCGTAACTTTCTACCAGCCTATTCTGCTCAGCCGGTCTTAAGGTTTGTGAGTTATCCTGCTGCTGGAAGAATTTACTACATGCTCAGATGCTCAAATCAACCTGTTTCCTAGGAGATAACCAATGTTGGGTAGCCTATTAAAAGTATTAGGATTGCTGTTAAGGTCTTTATTAAAAATTCAGTATTTCCAAGACAGATGGTTCATAAAGAAAAACTGGTGAGGGTACCACTTAGAATTGTAAGCTAATATCTTTGGGAGCTATGAAATTTATTTATTTGGTGATTATTTACTTAATCTTAGGTTTCCTTCCCTAAGGAATGCTTTACTTGGGTATTTCATATGAAATTCTGAACATGTCAATATATCATTAGAAATTTTATTCCTATCAATCTTTTTTTTGAATACAAAAATTTTATTTATCCATGCAATTAAACATAACCATAATAGAGAATGAAAATGATTTAGGTGGCAATTTAGCTGAACCTTGCAATCATTATTCTAAGCAAATGAATGATGTCATTTATACATGTCAATAATATGCAAGTAGAGAAAGACAGACAGTGGAATGATTTCCATGATTTAGAGGGCAGAGCAATGAGGAGTCATGGTTCCTAAGAGCACTAGAGTTGTTTTAAAGTTAGAGAATAGATATGCCTACACAACACTGAATGTAGTAAAATCATTGAATTCTACATTACTAATGTGGAAATTTATGCCATATAAATAGAGTCTTTTAAAAGCACAATTTATTTACTTATTTTATTTTATTTTTTCAAAATTTTATTGATAAATAGATAGCAATGAGACAGTTTCAAATCAAATTGGAAGCACAGATTCAACAAATAACACACTGCATATATTCTTCTTAGTGGTTAATTGCTGTACAAGATGCGGACTTGAGATCACATTTA
>NW_004524705.1:6922999-6935135 GCF_000260255.1 Octodon degus | reverse complement strand
GCTGGGGGATTGAACCGCGGTCCCTGTGCTTTGCTTAGCTGAGCTTGTTCTAAGTAGGTGCTTTAGACCACTGAGCCATCTCACCAGCCCCAAGACAACTTTTTTTAAATCCCAAAGCACAGTATTTCAACAGCAGCAGCCAACATGGGGCTTAGCAGCCTAACTTTACCCCCTAAATAAAGCTTTGTATAAACCAGTGATTTTACTACAAAAACCACTGTTCTTAAAAAGTGGCAGTCAGACATCGCTGCAAACTTGCAATGAAATGAACCTGGTTCTGCAGGAAAGTACAACAAAATAAAACATGTGAAGCAGAAAAAAAAGGAAACTACCAAAACACATAGAGAAGTAAATGATTCTAGGAATTTAAAAGGTAGCCCCTAATATTTTTCTTCACAGAGCGAAGATGATGTGAAAACACACAGGCAGATATCAGAACAAGAGAGAGGATCAGAGCAAGGCATCCAAAGGGATTAGAGATTCCTGACGGGTCGCTCAGAGCTGGAGAGAGCAGAGGAAGGGTTTGCTGACTGGTGTCAGAGGAGGCTTGGGTCCGATGATGCCTTGAGTCTGAACTTCCTGCTGTTTTAATGCACCAGGTTTCAGTCCTTTACTATGACAGCTCTAGAGGCCAATGAGAGACTGTGTTAAATTTCTCTTCCCTTGTGTTTGTCATCTACATGTGTTGGGCCATGCCGCACTTTTCTCTTTTATTGTTATGTACTCTTCTTTTGTAGATGAATGGATGAATATTGAAGCTGCAATTTCTACTTTCTAACTCAAATTAGAAATTAAAGCAACTCAATTAAAAAAAAAGAAATTAAAGCAACTCACAAACGGGCATGACTTTCAGAATCATTATGTAAAGGAGATATTTCATGTCAGATAGAAACTGAATTATCCTTATTAATAACCACTTAAGAAGGCAATTTATACCAATAGCTTTGTATTCCTCATTGGCTGGAGTAATGCAGTGGTACAAATTTGTCACGAAACAGTGGACATTGAAAATGAGCTCCGGGCTCACTCTCCATGTAGAATGATCTCGTCGAAAAGGTTTTCCTGGAGGCAACAGATGAAGAATCCATTTCTTTCAGTTCTAAAAGAGAAGCGTTGTGAAAAAATTGGCGTTGACCTCATACAGCGTTATATTCTTTCCTCTGTTCTAAAGGTCAGAGAGGGTTGCAGAAAATTACTTGCCTCCTGTGGAGCACCTTAAACAAAAGCACTAAAACCTGAAAAACAATGGATAAGAATTCTCCAATAAAAGTTGTAAATAATAAAATGCGATGATTTCTCAGATTTACATCTATTAGAAATATATATTTGATAGAATTATTAAAACAGGGACATAATGCCGAAGTTAAGACACATGCCATTGACGGCTGATGTCTGATGGCCGTAGTGAGAAGTCAGGAAAAGTGCTTTTGTCTTGCAGCAGGGATCGCGGTTTTTTTTGAATAGTAAGACAAAAGTGTGCTATATAAAATATCATGCTATGTGCTTCTTTTGCACAATTAGATAAAAATTATACCTTTTTTTCTTTTGCTCAGGAGACAGACTTTCCTTTTACACTTGTACTGATGATGTTTGAATACAAATTAAGAGACGCATAGCACATGAAAATCGCATAATAGCATTTCTGTGCATGTCGTTCACTCAGGCAATTTTCAGTGCAAATAAAAATAAGATCACACCCAGCCCCAGCATCCTATATAATACGTGCTCTGGTCTTGGTGAGAAGTTATGAAAGAAAAAGCAAAGGTCACACCATGCTGAGAAACAAGGTGATTTCAACCTTCAGTGGTATGTTTAAAATCAAGCAAGAGAGTTAACTTCAAAGTGCTGCCTCCTTAAAAATTCTGAAGAAATCCTATTTTCTCATGGAGGATTAACATGCATGAGAATTGTCCTCTTGTTCTAAGCAATGATGAATTCAGGACAAAAGTGAAATTCTTTTCAAGTGCTGTATTCTTAGACAGAGAAGGTGTTCGATGCGGTGGTGGCACTCAGGGCGCAGGGCAGAGGGAGGGGGCCTGCAGAACCAGGCGCTTGCTAGGGGCAAGAGGTGGGATTCAAGGGCAGGGGAAGAGGGGGCCGCCAGAATGTGTGTGGACAGGTGGGGGCAGACAGCAAGGTAGAGAAGGCACCAGCAGACCTGGTCCTTTCCAGTAAGGGACTGGAATTCTCTCTGCAAGAGCTGAGTGTGGAAGGAACATGTGCCAGAGCCCACAGGGCAGAGGAAGTCTCTCTCATCTGCTAGAGGAGGACAGATCTCAAAATGCAAGGGGCATTCGAAAATCTTGAGACAATACTGCCTGTCGGTGTGAGGCTAAAATATCCCGGGAGAACAGGCTGCTGTGTGAAGCCCTAACTGCGAACGCGTAAGAAGAAGCTTTAGAACCATCCGAGTGCTTCCCAGAGCTCAGCTCTGCGCTGAGGCCAAATCCCGCTGTCTTCCAAAAGCTCAACAGAATTCATGGCTAAAAGAAGGAATGGAGAGTTGATTTGTAGCCTCCAACTGTAAATTAGTAGGTTTGTGCAGAAGCAGAAAGTAATGTTCAACCAGGAGAGTCAATATCCGAAGAGAAATAGCAGAGTTTATGAAAATATCAGACAGATTGCTTTCAATGGTGGTTGTCTATGCATCATAGGTATCGTTATCCCCGTGATAATGAGGACATTCCCTTATTTTAAACATTATTTTCCTCTACTCATTTCCCTGGCATTTTCTCCCAGTGCACCTTCCTTGGTCTGTTTTTCTCAGAACACTTCAGTTCCTAGCACTATGCATACAAATATTTCTATATTTGAAATATATGTTAAGTCAGCTAAACCTATTCTCTTAGTTACTCAGCTTAGCATCTATTCCCCCAACTAAAATATAAAGTATTTATCTTTGTTATTTATTGGGATAACGCTCAGCCCCAAGATGCACCTGGCCCGTAGGGGTGGTACGATAATTTTGTTAAGTGAAAGATAAAGTCATTTTTCCTTTTTTATGTTTGTGGAACTATGCTAAGTTTCTGGAAGCTACAAAGGAATTCAAAAGCATCAGGCTTGGCCATATGCTGGTGGTGCCAACATAATGAGGCTTAGTTACACCCGCCTGTGATTAAACAGTTCAAACATTTTATATCTTTGAAAATGCAAATTGCTAATCAGCTTGTGCAGAGTTCTTTCCCAACCAGCTTAACATCCTGGGAACTGCCTGCATCACGAAGGAGCTGGAGAAACAATGATGATTCGCAAATCAAAATATTGTAGAAATACAAGAGCAATGCCAGCCGATCTCAGTGAAAGTTGAGTTTTATAAGATTTGCTCTGCTCTATTCATTGAACTAATTTAAATATGATTACAATAAAACTATATGCAATGGGAAAGGTATAATGAAACTCTGTAGGGCGTGAATGACACAGTCGGAAGGAAGGAAATGGTAGGAAAGCTATAGTAAGGGAAGCGGAGATTTTGAGTAAGAAATTTCCCCCTGAGCTTTTGAAGATTGTATATAATGGAAACATCCTATTATAGGCAATTATTCTTATATAAACAAAACAATAGTAAAAATTTATAACACCATCTGCAGAAACAAATGTTTAAATCTGGGCACTGGATTTCAAGCAGAATTTGCCACTCAGATCCTTACAGAATGCTTTCATATAAGGGATACTATCTTGAAGTATAAATTTGTAGGAGATATATTAAATACTCATTGTAAACTTAATTTAAGCAAATTTTGGTAAGACTTAAAGCTTAACATTAGCAGCTCAGTGAAGATGTCAATATATGGAGCTACAATAACATACTATTGAAAAAAATGGATGCAAAGGTATTGTTATCTAAAACTCAAAACTATTTTTATCAGTATTTGTAAAAGGTGTTCTGACACAGCCTTCTGACTGTCCATTTAAAACTGGGATCCCTAAAACCCTTTTTCCCTAGCACTAATCAGAAATATATTGATAAGTTTTAAAAATTGGCAAAATGAACAATGTGTTTTAAAGATTTAAAGACTGTTTTTCTGCTTCAACTTTGAAGAGAGGCCAACTCTGCTTTGTGTGGGGTCCTCACAATACGTGTCCTCTGCCTGCAGCTTCCCTCCTCTAAGTCCCTCTGACTACCTGATATGAGACGAGAACTGGTGCCTGTGAGCACAGATTCGTGATGCAGAGTTTGCCTGTCTTCTGAAGGTGGCCATCCGGCCTCTTTTCAGAGCCTCTCCAATCTGAGAAGATCTCAGTAGTTTCTTATGGTCCCCCACTGCCTTCCCCAAGGCAGATTGCTCCTTGGTGAAATCCTTTGGTTTTCTGTCCTTTGAAAAGGGGCGATGGCTCAGTATAATAAGCACTTGCCTGGCAAGTGCAAGGGCCTGAGTTCAAATCTCCGGTTCCAAAAAAAAAAGTAAAAAACAAATGCTTAGAATAATGGCCCTGCATCCCTGTTTACTACAGCTAGGAGCCTGTCATGCCTGCCATTGCCTTGGCCCCAGTAATAACAAAGTGCGCAGTCATTGGCACAGGAATGGGTAGGTGAATGTTCATGAACTCAAGCAGCATAACAGACTCATCTCAGGTAGTTTTTTAAATTAATTTTATTGAGAAACAAATAACAATGAGACAGTTTCAAAACATATTAGTAGGACAGTTACAATAATTAATACATTCCATATTGTTGTCTTCGTAGTAGTCATTCATAGCACAAGATGCAGACATGATGTCCTGTCCAAACGCTATTAGTACAAATCTTTCTTCTGGGTTAAGAGAAATTAGTTGTATATCTATCCTAATTGGTATATACAGATACAAAATGGTCCCTCATTTATATCCCTTTTTTGTTTAGCTTTTTCAGAGATGGGTATTCCACTGCCATTTAAATACTGTAGGTGTGTGAATTCAGCAAAATGTTCCAATCTAGTCCAGTAGTCCATAATAGTAGTGGGTTATCTGTAGGACTGGCAATGTCAGAAGTTGTTGACTTGAGCTTTTTACAGCTCAGCATATTAATATGGCTTTACTTTTTATACCTCTTTTCTGCTGGATGGTTAAGACCAAAATAAAGCAAGACCTATATGACAAAAAATGTGACTTCTGTACCTGACAAGGTCAGTCACATCTCCTCAGGATTTATCCTGAAAACCTATACCGCAGTTTGTAGATCCTTTGTCAATGCCAGCCACATCACAAGTGTTGACATGGCTCCCAAGAGTGACTGCATGGTCAATGGTGGTCACACTGAGCAGACCTCAATGTCTACATGTGGAGGCAGCATCACTCAAGTCAACCTCAGGATGCTGAGGCTTAATTGAGCAGTCACTTTCATGAAACATTGCTTCCTTGAGAATAAATGTGCAGTGGGAAGTGAAGCACAACTGGTTTTAGTTTGTTACAACAAGTTGGTGTTGAATAAGCACATTGAAAGGTGTCTGGGTCTCAACTCTGAAAATGAAGTTCTGGCCCCTCCTGAGTGAATCATTTGTCTCTAAGAACAGTGTCATGGCTCCTGACAGTAGCTGCTGGTCATTTCTTCAGCCCTGTGTTATTTAGCTACCTCTGTCTCCAAGCTAGATATTCTAAAACAGAGCACCCAAGGCACCATGCTCACCACTGAAGCTTGTCATGAAAGGAACAGAAGAGCCACCACTGAAGACCAAAAGCAACCTGGAGACCGTGCACAGAACAGCACTGCCCACGTGTCTACTTATGAGGTAGGTGAGCCAGATTGTCACAAATTTTGCACCACAGCATCCTGCAGATTTGGCCTCTCTAAGCCCTAGAGTCTTCAACTCAGGGTCCCTACATAATGTGAGGTTGAGGGAACTTCTTCAATGTGATATGAGAAATGGTGACTCAAGAAAGACAGCCCGAGAAATCAGTCACATATTTCATGCAAACTGTGTCTTTGTTGGCTATAATCAGTGAAAATGTTGGTGTTCGTGGTGGACTGATAACTGGTGGTAGGTAATCTGTAACACCCAGTTGAACTGAGCCCCCACAGTGCTGGGTGTGAGAGGGCCACCTGAGGGTTGTTGCTGGCAGCACAAGAGGCAGAACTGGAGAGGAGGTTGAGAAGCTGCAGGGAGCTGTTTGTTCTCTCGGAGGAGCTTGTCACGCTGGCTATCCTGATGAACCTGGCTGTTCAGATTGTTGGAGGAGCTTGGGAACATTTGTCACTGAGAATGGCTGCAGTTCACTTTGGGGAGTTCTGTTCTCTACTTTGGGCATTTCTTTTTGGATCTTGAGGGCAAGATGGTGTGCTGTTGAGTCTCTTGGAGGAGCTTGTCTTGCTGGTTTTCCTGGTATGGACTTGAATGCTCACATCGTCAGAGGAGCTTGAGACCACACTGTCCTGGGGATGGCTGTGGTACTTTGGGGGGAAGCTCTGGTTCTTACTTTGAGCCTCATTTCCTGGCTATAGTTCAGACCCCTCAGCCTGCTCACACAGTGCTTCACCCCTCTGTAACAGACTTTCTAGCTTCTGCCACTGAACTCTGGGCCTTCCTGTGATGCGGGCCTGTATGAGACACATTGTCGAGGGCTGTCGGCCTCCAGGCGGACTGGTGGGAGGCATTGTTGTGGGTAGCTGGTCTATAGCTGGACTCAAGCAGAACACCGCTGCGGGGTCCGGGCCTTTAGCTGGATCCTTTAGGCCTTAGTGTCTGGACAGATTTCCTTCACTCTTTGCATACGATTCTTTGAATGATGATTATAAAATAATCCTATAAATCATATGTCCTATACTAAATTGTGTTCCCTGAAAACCCCTAACTACAAAAGTGTACTAAAGGTAAAAGAAGAAAGAAAGGAGGGGAGGGAAAGAAGGAGTCAGGAAGGCAAGAAGGAAGGAAGACAAAAAGGAAAAAAAGGAAGGAAGAAAAAGCAATACAGCTGTGGCAAGAAGGTAAGGCTGAATCTTTCTAAATAGAAGTTTCAACTTGTTCAGATGGTAAAGCACATTAGAAGCTACTAGAAGAGAAGTTTGAATAGATTGTTTTGCTCTGGCAAATATCAGAGGCAGGAGGTAGCAAGCTCTTGCTTCTGCCATATTATATCTTGGTATGATTTCTGCTTTCTGTGAACTGTTCAGTAACATTGTGTCCTGATGGACCGCCCAGATGAATAACTAGCTACAGCTCACTCTAAAGTGGATGCATTTTTTGTTAGAATTATACTTTTATTCTTTAGGTAAAATTTAATGAAGCACCATACAAATGGGAAGCTGTTTCTTCTTTGTAAGTTCTGATGAATAGCATGTAATTTAGTTTTTAATATTTTAGAGAGTGGAGTAGAAATACTAGTAGATGAAAGAAGCTTAACAACTAGAGTATGAAAAGCAAATGAAGGACAGGAGGTCAATTTTGCGAAGCAGATTAAGCATCTGTGGACATGGGGGAATCCATTGTTGGAGAAAGAAAGGGTATCTAGGTTGACAGAAGCAGACAAGCTGTTGCAGTGTGATTGTCGAGAATACCAAGCACCTTCTATCTACTCAGTCTCCTCTCGTACCCTGAACTGTGAGCAGTTCCCTTTTCTCCTGCCCAGGAGGAAATAAAACAGAGCCTTTGAGCTCTGCGCCACCTGACAGCAGAAGGTACCCCGAGGCAGGCATCTCTAATGTGGTAAATGCGTTGAAGGTCCGTTTTGCTAAAACCAAACTCACCAGTTTCCTTCTGCAGTCACTTGATAGACAGTGACAGCCTGGCACAATCCCTATCACTGCCACCAAGGAGAAGCAAGAGTCTTGGTATTCATTAATTCTCCTAGCAAGGGAACTGATTCTATAAAGAGCCTCTGACCAGTCTTTGCTGTCTCACTCTTGAGGATTCACCAGAGAGCGGAGACAACTTCTGATCCTCAGAAGCAGAGACCAAAATACAGAAGCTAAAGGGAAACTGAAATATAGCAGCAAAATCATCAGAGAAATAAGAGAAATATTTGTTCAACAAAAATCATAAGATATTATTTGAGGAAAACAACCCACAAATAAGTAAGAATTCTTCCATACTATAAACAAACAGATAAAATAAAAGTAAAATTGGGAAACCTCTTTTTTCAGACTGATTATAAAAAAAGCATACATTTCCAGTACTATGAGTCATGAGTTGGCCCCACTAAATGTTCCAGAAACGACGATGGGGAAGCATGTGGCCAGGCCAAACAACTTGGTGCCAGACAGTAAAAATGCCTGGCGAACTGGAGAAATTTCATGATAGATATGAACTTTGAAATATGGAATGGAGAAAAAAAGAAAATATAAAACTGGATTGGTCTGCATATATTAAAAAGTTAAACTGTAAATTTATTACAGTTAATAGAACATTCTTACAAAGAATCTTCAGGTGTAGATGGTTTCACAGATCAAATATTTATACCAAATATTTAAGAGAAAAAAATAACACCAGTATATACACAAACTCTTCCAAAAAAATGAAGCAGCAATATTTTTTTCAAATTCATTGTAAAGGTTTAACATTATTCTGGCTTAAAAACAAAGAAAATAAGTATTAAAAAATAAAATTAGCCTCCCTGTAGCCAACACCCAGGGCCGGTGTGTGTGTGTGTGTGTGTGTGTGTGTGTGTGTGTGTGTGTAAGACCACTCATCCACTCAGCTTGTGGGTAGGACTGATTGCCCACCCACAAGTGGGAATCTCCTCCATCACACAGGCCTAGTATGGAACCCTGTGGCAGAACTCCCTGCAGAGAGGCTAGGGGCAAGACTTACCCACCTAATACAGGAGCAGAACATCTTGCCAGAGGGGCACAGTGGGTTCACTTCCATGGGCGACAGCAGGAAGAAACAGAGCATAGTAGAGACCCAAGTCATGCCCACCTGGATGAGATCAAACTTCATATATCCATACCCGGTAAGCTGAGACACTTTGCTAGACCCAGATCTACGAGAGCATACTCTCTCTTTCTCTCTTGATCAAGAGGGGCAACAGGCAATTAGGGTAAACTAGTCCTCCTAGTACATTAAGTGGAGGTGATCAGACAGAACTTAGGGGAACTAATTAAATACAAATTCCCAATTTAATATCTGCTTAGCTATATAGTCATAATGTTTGCTTTTATGGTCTAAAATACAAACTCATTAGTTATAAAGTTTGTCAACTGCTAAATCTCACTAACCATTATTGCTGTTGCTAACTGTAGTTCTATAAATACAAAACTGTAACTGTCTTCACCACATAATCTCTCTTGGGTAATAATATTGGTAGGTGCTGTGGTAATATCTGCACCAAAGCTATACACCACAGGTCGGAGGACAGTGCTATACAAAATGACAAAGAGAAGGAGCAAAATGCATTCTCAGGCTCCAAGTCCACTGAGAATGAATGCAGGAGATACTAGCATAGAATAAATTAGAAATCACATACCTGAAATCTCTGAAATACAGTGTCTGAAGTAAGGAAACAAGTACAGAAAGGTAGAGAGGAAATCAGACTAGAAATAATCTCTGAAGTAACAAAAGAAATGATAACTATAATGAAAGAATTACCAAGTGCTTCTAAAGAAGACACTGATAAAAAACAGAGAATAATACAAATATAATGGAATCCTTGGATGTGCAATATAGGAAAGAAATAGAATGCATGAAGCACATTTAGAGATATACAGGAAAATAAAACCTCAATCATAAGCTAGCAAAACCATTCAAATGAAAGTGAAGATAGACCTTGAGATCTTGAAGACACCATTGTAGCTAGTGAAAAAGTAAGAAAAGATCTCTTAAAAACAACCAGGATGCAGGAAAAAATAATTGAACATCTGCAAGGTGATGTAAAGATTAACAACATAAGACTAATAGGCATCAATGAGAAAGAAGGAGTCAATACAAATGATATAAAAAGTATATGGGCAGAAGTAATAGCAGAAAGCTTCCCAAATATGGGGAAAAATCTGACATTCAGGTAAGAGAAGCACATAGAACTCCAAATAACATCAACCCAGTTAAAACCACAGTAGACATATAATAATCAAGATCCCAGAAATTCAGCACAGGAAAAGTATACTAAAAGAAGCTGGAGAAAGAAACAGATCACATTTAAAAGAAAACCAATCAGAATAATGGTATAGTTCTCTTTACAAAACATCAAGTGAAGAAGAGCATAGAGCAAAAAACTACAGGTCTTGCAAGAAAACAAGTTCCAACCCAGACTGATATAATCTGAAAAACTCTCATTCAAGTTTAAAGGAGAAATAAAATAATTCCATGACAAAGAACAACTAAAGAATTTCATGGTGACAAATCCAACCCTACACAGACTACTAAAAGATATCCTAGAGAGGGATCAACGTGACTCCATGAAGGAGAACAGAAAGAACCCACCAAATATGGCAAACAAATAAATGCAGCAGAAAAAGAGGTATACAACAGCAGGTAAATGTCATGTCAAACATAAGTCAATACATCTCAGTTATTACCATCAATGTAAATGTACTAAATTCACCAATTAAAAGAAATTGAGTGGCAGAGTGAATTAGGAAGGAAAATTCAGCAATATTCTGTATACAAGAGACACCCTTAACTCATAGAGAAATTCATAGGCTGAAAGCCAAAGGATGGAAAATATTACTACATGCCCTGAGACCTCAGAAAAAAGTAAGGGTAGCAATCTTGTTTTCAGATAGTCTGAACTCCAAACCAAGAATGATCAAACAAAATAAAGAAGGCCACTAAGATACTGGTCAGATGAAAAATACAAGAGGAAGTGGTAACAGTCATAAATATGTACATACCAAACACAGGAGCACCCAACTATATAAAACAAATCGTAATGGACATGAAAATCTAATATCCAATGCCACAATCTTAACAGCAGTCCTTAAGACCCTCTTATCATCGCAAAAAGATAGGTCAAGCAGACAAAAAATTAGCAAAGAACTGAACCAGACCTTTGAACAAATGGACTTAGTGGACATATACAGAGTGTTCTACCCAACCACATATGAATACATATTCTTTTCAGCTGCACATGGAACATTTTCTAAAATAGACCACATACTGGTCCATAGGTCATGTTTAAGTATATGCAAGAAAAGAGAAATTATCCCATGCATATTATCTGACCACAGTGCAATGGAACTGGGAGTAAATGACAAAAGAAAGCACAAAACCCCATAAATACATGGAAATTAAACAAGACCCACCTCAACAACAAATGGGTTACAGATGAAATTAAACAAGAAACTCAGCAATATCTACAATTCAATGAAAATTCAAACACAATTATTAGAATTTGCAGGATGTAATGAAAGCAGTGTGTAGAGGGATATTTATAGCTGTGAACTCACACATTAGGAAAACAGAATGGAAACAAATAAATACCACAATGCTATACCTCAAATGTCTAGAAAAAGAAGAGCAAAACAAACCCAAAGCCCAAATATGGGAGGAAATTATAAAGATTAGAGCAGAAATTAATGCAATTGAGATGAGAAAACCAATACAAAGAATTAACAAATCAAAAAGCTGGTTATTTGAAAGATTAAATAAAATTGATAATCTCCTAGCCTCATCAAAGAGGAAAGAAAAAACTCAAATTCACGCAATAAGAAATGAAAACAAAATTATCAGAGACCTTGTGGAAATTCAGAAGATCATCAATAGTTATTTTAAAAATCTTTACTTTTACAGAATCAAAGACACAGAAGAAATGGACAGATTCCTAGAAAGGTACAAATTGTCAAAACCAAACCTAGAAGATGTAAGAACTCTCAATAACCCAAGCAAACTTACTGACAAAGAAAAGTCAAAGTTCTGATGGATTCACTGCTAATTTTACAAAAAAATTTACAAAAGATGTAATCCCAATACTCTTCACACTCGTCAATGAAATTGAAAAGGACATAATACTCTCAAAATCATTCTTGGAGGCAAGTATTATACTGATACCAAAAATTAGAGAAAGATGCAACTATAAAAGAGAACTATAGGCCAACTTCCCTCATGAACATAGATTCAAAAATCCTCAATAAGATCCTAGCAAATAGAATACAGCAGATCATCAAGAAGATTATACACCATGACCAGGTAGGATTCATCACAGAGATGCAAGGATGATTTAACATACACAAATGTATAAATGTAACACACTATGTCAATAGAGTCAAATCCAAGAAACCACATAATCATCT
>NW_004524705.1:6918247-6922358 GCF_000260255.1 Octodon degus | reverse complement strand
ATATTGGGATATTTTGCTGAAGTCATGTACCTACAGTATTTAAATGACAATGGAATGCCCTTCTTTGACAAAACTAACCAAAAAAGGGGATACAAATGAGTGAACATTTTGTATCTGTATACTCAAAATAGTTAGGATAGATATACAGCTGCATTCTCTTAATTCAATGAATAGAGAGATTTGTTCTAATAGTATTTGTGGACAGAACATATCTGCATCTTATACACTGAATAACCACTAAGGCAACAATATGCAATGTATTAATTATTGAAAGTGTACTAGGAATTGGTTGTGAAACTCTCATCGCTATTTGTTTCTCAATAAAAATATTTTTAAAAATCTGGGTTTGAAAAAAAAAGTCAATAGCATTCCTCCACACAAATAACAAACACACTGAGAGAGAAATCAGAGAAACAATACCCTCTACACTAGCACTGTGAAAGCAAAATACTTAGGAATTAATCTAACTGAAGAAGTAGAAGATCTATTCAATGAAAATTACAGTAATCTGAAAAAAGATTGAAGAGGATTTCAGAAAATGGAAAGATATTCCTTGTTCCTGGATAGGAAGAACCAACATTGGAAAAATGGCCATATTCCCAAAATTTTAATATGGATTTGGTGGAATTCCTATCAATATACCATCAACATACCTCACAGATCTAGATAAATCATTCCTAATATTTATTTGGAGCCAGAAAATATGTAGAATAGCAAAGGCAATTCTGGGCAACAAAGGCAAGTCAAGAGGCATTACAATCCCTGACTTGAAATTATACTATAAAGCTACTATGATAAAATCATCATGGTATCAGTAAAAAAAAAATAGACCTGAGGAACAATAGAATAGATTACAACTACAAACATGCTCAGTCACCTTATCTTCCACAAAGGAGCCAAACATGTTCACTGGAAGAAAGATAGCCTCTTTAACAAAAGGTGCTGGAAAAACGGACTCTCTACAGGTCAAAAACTAAAACTAGATCCTGGTCTATCATCATGCAGCAAACTAAAGTCAAAATGAGTTAAAATCTAAACATTAAAACAGAAATATTAACTCCTGGAAATCTTGGAGATATAGGGGTATGCAAACAGTTCTTGAACAAAAATCAACCTACATTGGGAAATACTTAAAAAAATTAACAACTGGGACCTCCTCTTATTGAGAAGTTTTTGTACATCAAAACAAATTATCAACAGAGTAAAAAGACAACCCACAAATTTGGAAAAAATCTTAACTAATAATCACTCAGACAAAGGTCTTCTATCTAGAATATATAAAGAATTAAAAAACATTTCGAACCCAAAATTTAAAGATCCAATCTAAAAATGGCCTTCTGAGATGAATACACACTTTTCAGATGAAGAAATATAAGAGGCAAATACATACATGAAAAAGATGCTCCACATCACTGACCATTCTAGAAATACAAATTAAAGCAACCTTGAGATATCATCTCACCCCAGGAAGAATGGCTATCATAAAGAAATTAACCAACAACAAATGCTGGAGAGGCTGCTGGGAAAAAGGAACTCTTCTCTGCTGCTAGTGGGAATGTAAACTGGTGAGACCATTGTGGAAATCAGTGTGGAGACTCCTCAAAAAATTATGGTTGGAAATCCCATTCAATCCAGCTATACCCCTTCTGGGAATTTTCCCAAAAGAATTGATAACATCATATCATAGTGATATATGATATTGCGTTCATGTTTATAACAGCACAATTTGTGATAGCCAAATTTTGGAAACAAGCAAAATGCTTATCACATAAGGAATGAATGAAAAAGATGTGTTGTTTTTATACAATGGATTATTACTCGGCTATAAAGAAAAATGAACTTGAAGCTTTCATAGGAAAGTGGATACAACTTGAGGCTATACTCATAAGTGAAATAAACCAGACCCACATGGGTAAATACAGTATTGTTTCCCTAGTGTAAGAACTCTAAAGAAGAAATAAGAACTGAGAGGTATAACAAACACAGTTAAATGGAAAGAAACAGAACTTAAGGATTTAACAGCAAGTGAAAGAAAGGAGAAAAGTTAGGAAATAAGGTAGGAGCAAAACCATATATGTATATTTTCAAAACGGATATGGCCATAGTCCTAAGAATTTCCATCAGGTTTTTGAAAATAGCAGTCAATGGGTAGAATTCTCACTGTGACTAACTCTACGTGTTGATATCTGTGAGCTACATTGAGGATGGCAATGTGCAATACTAAAACCATGCTTGAAATACCTGTCCTCTTGGGCTGCTAAATGTGTACCTTTTCTAATGTCATATCAATTATTACTATACTCTCTTTGAAGTAAATTTCTTAAAAAGGGTAATAAAAGAAAATGAGAGATAAGAACAAAAATTTAAGATTTCTTGAATGCATGTGGTAATATTCAATCACATGCCCCATCTTACGTAACTATATCTGTTAATCTGAGCAACAGATTTGATGATAAAAATAGATAATGCATCAATCACTGTCAATCAGATATCCTTGTTTTGAAAATATGTAATGTATATATTCTTATATGTTATCCTGCTTGTCTTTGTTTTTATTTTTCTTGCTCTTGCTTTTACTCTTCAAAATAAAAAAATATAAAAAATAAAAATAAGTAAAAAAGAAAATTATATAGATGCAATATACAAAATAACATTTTACAGAGTAAAGGAAATCTATGAGACTATCTCAATATTCATTAAAATTGCATTAACAAAATTCAGCATCATAATTAAAAACTCTTAGCACACTACCAGTAGAGCAGGACTTTCTAAGTATGGTAAATGGATTTTAAGAAAAACCTACAACTAGCTGAATACTGAAGGGTGAAAATGCTGAAGTAACACCAAACAGGGCAACAGTGTCTGTCTTCCCTTGCCACTTCTATTCAGGATGGCATGGTGGGCCTAGTGGATGGGATAAAGCAAGATAAAGAACTAGCTGGTGTTCATCCAGGAATGGAAAACATCATGTTGGTCTTTAATCACAGACAATATGATCATACAGATAGGAATTCCAATAAAATGTTCACAAGTGCAAATAGAACTACTATGTTAGCAAGGCTAAAATACAAGATAAATACACAAACTCATTTCTATTGCTGACAATGAACAGTAAGACCTTTAAATTAAAAATACTTTTTCAGCAGTGTTCAGGACTGAACTCAGGGCCATTACACAACTACATCCTCAGCATTAATTAATTAACTGGTTTATTTATTTGTAAAGGTCTCACTAAATTACCCGGATGCCATTTGAATTTATGATCCTCCTGTCTTAATTTCCCAGACTACTGGAATTACCAGAGTGCACCAATGTGCCTGATTAAATATATTTTAATAACATCAAAATCATTAAATTGTTTATGATAAATCTGATAAAATATGTAAGTACTATAGGTTTTTTAGGAACCACAAGACTCTGTTGAGAGAATTAAGACATAAATAGATGGAAAAAAATATCACGTATGTGGGTCAGGAAAGTCCAATATCATAGTCCTCTCAACTTGATTCATAGATTTAATATAGTCTTTCCCAATGTCCCAGAGCCATTTTTCATAGAAAATTACAAGCTGATCCTAAAATTCATATGAAAATACAGAAGAGTTAAAGTAGCTAAAACAGTCATGAGAAAGCATAAAAAGTTGGGGGACTTAAATTATCTGATATAAAACTTAATAAGAAACTTGTAGTCTATGAAGACAGTGTGGTGTGAGCATAGCCAGGGAAATGTGGGTGTGGGAGAGAACTGTGAGACACAAATAGACAGATGCTGTTCATTATGGTGCAGAGCCAGTTTGGCAAAGGTATGGTATGCTGGAGAACGTGCATATCCACGTGTAAAAAATGGTCTAGATTTATATCTTGAATCATAAACAAAGTCAGCATGTAATACACCCTAGAAAACCATGAAACCCAAAACAATAAGACTTTAAGGAAAACAAATGAGAAAAAACTTTGCTAACTTGGATCAGGCAATAGCACAAAAGCAGTTAAAAAAAAAGCAAAAATGAGAAATTATAATCTTCAAAATTAAGAACTTTTGTCTTGACAATATAGTATTGTATTGAGAAAGCACAAATACAAGCCACAGAAGAAGAAACACTTGAAAAAAA
>NW_004524705.1:6916297-6918132 GCF_000260255.1 Octodon degus | reverse complement strand
TAGATAACAATGAATATTTGAGAAGCAGCTGAATATCATTATCCATTAGAGAAAAGCAAATAAAAACTTAATGAGATATCACTACCAACCTGTTAAAAGTTGTTAAAATTATGCGGGCTGATTACATCAAAGACTGGGACAAAATGGAGCAACTGGAACACATTTACACTGCTAATAGGAATAGAAAATTATACAACTATTTCCAAGAACAGCTCAGCCATTGCTTAAAATATTTAAATATGCACCTGCCACAGGCTCCATACTTCCCTATTTCAGATTGACAGGAACTTTACGCTTTTGCCCAGCATACATTGCTCCTCAGGGAAGCATCAGCACATGTTCTGTACCACAATAAGCTGGTGATCCAGGAATTAAAAAGAAAATGGTTCAGGACATAGAAGGGACAAAGACAAAAGAGGGGATGGAGCCTCAGGACATCAGGTCGACAAAGAGCTACTAGGAAGACTGTGGTGGAAAGGTGGTCTCCTGTACTAAAATTTGTGACTGATACATTAACAGTGAAGAACTATTATTAAAAGACAATAGAGTGGCACATCAAAAGTAGAAAATGAAGGAGAAAGTGAAACACATGCGAAAATGCATCATGAATGACAGAAGGAAGAGTAAACTTAGTCAATGAAAGAAGTGCTTTTCATAGGGTAGCAAACTCCATAGTGTATTTTTTAATGGAAAAAATGTATATGCACAGGATAGCTAAGATGGTTGAACTGCTAATTTTTATCAGTTTTTTAAGGTGGCAGTTAATGCTTAATATTTTTATTTTGACTAACTTTACATGGTTAGACCTGGTAATCTGGGTAATTACATTGAAAACAACAAGGTACAATGTAACAAATCATTGTTAAATATCTATGATCTTTTTGAAAAATTGTGTATTATTTCTAATGCCTTATCTATTATTTTTCTATTCTCTTAAAAATAAAAAAGTAATAGAAACATTACATAATAATTGAACCAAGTTGCAAATTTAACACAATTTCTGTATTTATTTTAACGTATTTGGTTGTTACAGGATCTCACTACACAGCACAGACTCATGGTGATCCTCCTGTTTTCAGCCTCCACAGCACAGGGATTACAGGTATCCTCCACAGTGCCTGCTCTGGGGGTGGGGCTGACACTGGATGTTGTGCCGGGGATGGAACCACAGTCCCTGTGCTTGCCTAAGCTTGCCTAAGCAGGCACTTTAGTCTGCTGAGCTATCTTGCTAGCCCAAAATTTCTGTATATTTTATAGGAAAGATGGATAGTGGAAGATACGGTGAAAAGGCTGAGTAATTTATTACAATACATGTTTGTTGCAAACTCTTCTTAGCCTTTTTAGTTCTAATAATGCTTTTAATTAATACAGAAATCTTCAAGGAATATTGAAGTGACTGACATGAAGCTACTATTTAACATCTTCTAATCAACCTTTACTAAAGAAAGAAAATCTTGGAAAAATATATGGCACATCTACTGTTATTTGATAAATAAATCTTTCTTGCCAAACAGATGCATTCCAGTTGTACAGTTCAGGAAGTTGATTTTGGTTGTTCCAACCCCATTATGTACCAAGCCGTTAGATAAGCAAGAAAACATTTTAGAGGAAAGATTCAGTTATATTTATAACTGGCAATTGACAATCAGAAGGCTTTCAAATTATTCTGTCTGGGGGGCAGTCAGAGATGGAACCTGTCACCTTCTCTAACTCAGAACTGTAGGCTTCTCTAGATTACTTTCAGATAAGATGGGGTACATTTCTAAGATATTTCAGCTGGTCCAAACCTCTCTCTCTCTCTCTCTCTCTCTCTCTCTCTCTCTCTCTCTCTCTCT
>NW_004524705.1:6906704-6916197 GCF_000260255.1 Octodon degus | reverse complement strand
TCTCTCTCTCTCTCTCTCTCTCTCTCTCTCTCTCTCTCTCTTTTGTATTTAGTATAGTGTCTACAAGGTCTCACTATGTAGATTGAACTCATAGTGATTCTCCTGTTTTCAGCCTCCCAAGCTGGGATTATAGGTGTGCGTCACCACGCCCAGTCTCATTCTTCATCTCAGCAAATCCCGGGGACAGGGCTGGCACAGCATGCCAGGGATCAAACTGCGGCCTCTGCACTCTGCCTAAGCAGGTACTTTAGTCCACTGAGCTATCTGGCTGACCCTCATGTCCACACATATCTTGAATGCTTCTAATTTTACTGTTGAGAACTTGTGCAGATTTCTATATACAAGTGGTTACAGCTACAGATTTACCTGTAGAAACCCAATCTTTACATTCATGTACCTAATTATCAAATTTTAGGTTGGAAGATTTGAGAGAAAAAAATAACAGGAGCAAGTGTTTCGACATCCTTTACATAACGGTGGTCTTGCTTTGCAGAAACGGTTGGGGTGGCTCCCAAGGCCAGCACACAATGAACCTGATGCACACACATCTCATTCCAGGTAGGAATGAGGTATTCTTGATAGTATAGCAAAAACTACACAGTTAATGGTTGAAATGAGCCCAAAAAATTGGAAGGCTGGTTGTAAATATCAAAAACAAGCAAAGAATTGGAAGTAGTTACCCTTGGAGACAGTGTGGGGAGGGCTAAGGATCTCTCACTGATTTTATTTTTAAGGATTTTGGAACCACTGAAATAATTGAAAAGTTACACATGTGTATTTCCTTGCTGAGCATGAAATTAGTTTGAGTAATATAAAAGTCTAAGGTTGAGAGCCAGGATAGGAATCTTCTCCTGGGGAATTGAGAGGAGGCTAGAATCCCTTACTGCAGAGAAGGAACAAAAGCTTCAGGTTTCTTGTCTCAGAAAATATTTCAGTCATGCCTGGAACCCTGATGTATGCAGACACTTTGCTTTTCTCTTTTGAATAAAAGATAAAATGTAGATAAGAAAATAATAAAATTAAAATTGCACACTAAATGGAATATAGAAGAAGTGCTGAGAGAAATAGGCTTTACTTTAAATCAATAAAATTCCACTAAGGGCTCCAGATTCTGGTTTGAAATAAAAATTTTAAAAAGTGATTAGGAAACTGTCCATATTATAAATGTGAAAGTTGGCATCCTTATGAGGGGAAGCCGCCACTCGGTCAGGTCACTGTGGTCACTTGACATCATTCTGTGTCAAGCTTGGTGCCCGACACAAGGTAAGGGTACATTAGGGATGAAACCCAATCATTCTTCTTGGTTGTCCATATTGAAAGAGAAAAACTGAAAGACAAGAGAAATCCTTCCTTTTAAAACTTTGTTCTCTTTGAAGCTGCCTAGCTCTGTAACTATTCCATGGTTGTGTATTTGCTTTCCTGACCCATGTAACCACAGGAGCATCACCAAACGTACAGAATGCCCAACTGTACCAGGCTTTGTGCTCATTAATCCAGTCTTGTAACTGATGGTCATTTATCTAGCCCTGTAGCCCATGATCTTGCCCTGATAGCTTGTCAGAAGATCTACCAGGCTGTCCCATTCAACCTTTGTCATCATGCTTATGATGGCTGTAGACACTCCCCACCTGGCTTTTGTTGGGAGTTATTCCAGCCAGGACCACCAGAGTAAAACAAAGTGGTTTGCTGCCTCCTGCCTTCTCTGGAAGTTGTTCCTTTCCTGGCCTCAGTTTTGCTATGGTAGCATCAGCTGGGAAAAGCCCAATGCAGTCAGACTCTGGTGGACATTATGCAAGAGGTACCATACAGTGTCCCTCTTCACAGGTGGTTGTTCACCGGCCTTCTTGTATAGTCTCTTCTGGTAGGAAGGGGTGAACTCAACTTTGGAAGAACTAATATCCACTTACCCGTGTTCTTCAGGTCTTTACTCAAATTCTACCTGTGCTGCAAAGCCTTTCTTGACTTGCTTCATGGATGGGCTCCCTCCTCTTCCCTCAGCTGTCATCTTTCTGCCATCATACTTCCAACCAAGTTGTAGTGTGGCCTCATTAAAACACTTCCCTATGGGTCTGGGAGATAGCTCAATAGAATAAGTGCTTGCCTGGCAAGTGCAGGGTCCTGAGTTCAATTCCTGGGATTAAAAGAAAAAAAACTTCCCTAAGCAGACTGCACATTGCTTTGGAGAACAAGGATGGATAATAATCATCATTGTTAGATAATAACATTATGTGAGCTACATAGTTGCTAGATAATTAATGGTAAATTTATTATGGTGGATGTTGCTGAAAACATCTTAATGAGTTGACACCAAAATTTTGCTCTACAAAACTTACAGGAAGAGAATTTATATATAAAATATATTTGAGAGAAGGTAGATAATTCAAAAATAAGATAAGTGACCGGCCAGGTAGCTCAGCGGACTAAAGTGCTTGCTTAGGCAGGAGCAGGGACAAGGGTTTGATCCCTGGCATGCCATGCTGGGGAGAGTATTACTGAGACTGGGCGTGGTGGCGCGTGCCTGTAATCCCAGCACTTGGGAGGCTGAAAACAGGAGGATCGCTATGAGTCAGATCTGTGCAGTGAGACCCTGTGGACTCTGTACTAAATACATAAAAAAGATGATTGAAATGCTATTAAACACCCAAAAATGACTCAAAATGTCTAAAGAATAATTGCAAATAAATTAAGAAAATAGTCAGTGGTCAGATCTCACAAATCCTTATATTTGTATGGTCTGACCTATAGGTCTTTGGGAACTATAAGCTTACACAGGGATGGAACAAGATCTATACTTTTATTTATCCATAAAAGAAATTATTTCTTTTGCTAAGTTATATAAACTGCATGATTTTATTGAATGAAATTAAAACTATATAGGGAAAATATGTATATATGAGCAAACAATTTAGAAGGTATAAAGTTTTAGTAAATGTCTCAAAACCTTACTCCCTTGAGGTACATACCACCAGCAACATTTTGGTGATTAACTTTCCGCGCATTACTGTCCATAAATTTACAGATGTGTGACACCCGTGTTTACTTTATGTGCAAACTGAGGCCTATCACTTGTTCTACTTTTGCTGGGTAAACATTTTGAATTCTCCAATTCTTTCCCTTTTAACTCATTCCACTTCTGCCCTCATTCTCGTATAACTAATGTTAATCTGTGATTACATATCAATAATCAATATATGTAGATTTTTGCCTTTCTGCCAAATGACTTTATATATCTACTTACTTCTTTACTTTGCTGTTCCAAACTGAATCTATTTGAAAAATCTTTCTAGGTTAGCTAATACAGAGACAAGTCGTTTCCTCTGAATGGCTACATGGTGCCTTAGGTTGTAAATGAACCACAAGTTATCAACCATTTCCCTAGTGAAAGACAGTAAACATCTTTCCACTTTTTCATCTGCCAGCTGTGATACAGTCAACTGCTTAGTAAATATATCCTTGGTGATTTGTGGTGTTTAACAGACTAAATTCTCAAGAGATTTATAGGGTAAATGGTACATTTATTTTTAATTTGAATATACATTAGCAAATTTCTTTCTAGAAGTGATTACAATCATTCCTATACCAGGAATGCATGAATACACTTCCCATGTGTGTTCAGAGCCTATAGGGATTATCATTCTGTTTACATTTTACCAATTTGGTAAGCGATGAATTATATTTTAACTTTTTAATTTTTTTTTTTTTACAATCACCATGTTTTCTGATTGTTACTAACATTGAGCACTATTTCATATATTGATGGACCATTTTGTATATCTGGCAACTCTGCATACATGTAATTTTCCTACACTCCTCTAGAGTTAGTTCTAATAAGTCCATAAGATCTTTTTCTAAAGCACAACTACTGAAAAATCCTTGGTGCTTTAGAACAATAATTCCTATGACAATTAGAAAAAATGGACTAACATTTAACATCACCAAGGGACAAAAACTTGCTCAGAAGCTATTGGGGGAAAACCCCTAATGAGAGATACTGTGCACCAGACCGAAAAGTTCTTAGGGCTTGTGGAGAGCATGATGGAGTTTTCTAGAGATCTCCTGAGGGACCACTTAACCCCCCTATTCATTTCACACCCTTGTCCTTTCAAACTTCTGCTCGTATCTCAGATATCAAAGAAGGTAGGTTACATATGTCTCAGAAGGAAAACCAGGGTTTCAACCAGAACAACTAAGGAACGTCCCCTTTCCTGTACAAGCCTTCACGTGTGACCAAAGCACAGACCTTCTGTTCTTCTGTGGGACCCTTGAGAATAGACTCTACACCCCTGAGATGCTAAAGTACCCTCTGAACATCCAATTTTAAAGCTTCTGCATTTTTTGTAGAACTTCTCTGTGAAGTTTACTTTTCATCATTTTGCTTTTTAAAAATAAGTCATTTATATTTTGTTGTGGCAATAGTTCTGTAATAGTCAGGAAATTTGAATTCTAAGCCATAATGCCTCATCTCAGTTCCATGTCTGATACGGGTTTCTTGGAAAAACTATTCACCACCACAACCTTGCAGAGAAGCCCTGGGAGCTTGTCTGAACCACCAGATTCTCTGATCACGGCAATTGCACTGCCAGCCTTACTGGAGAGTGGAAAGCTGTTGCTAAAAGTTGTTAGCTCCTATTTCTGTGGACTGTTTGATATATAGCTTCACTTAGACACAGAAATTTTGAAATAACATTAATATAGATTACAAAGGCATTTAGGAGAAACAAGGTTTTAAACGCGGTAGTTATATTCAGAGAGCAATGATTTGGGAATAAATGAGTTTGCTTAAAATTCTTTTGAGCATTTTTAAAAGAAAGGTGTTATGAAAACTCAAAGAATGATTTATTCATATGCTTTGAAACAGAGAGTATTAGCATGATAAATGGCTGGAAACCCTAAGAAAAAAGCCACTTGCCAGTGCACCAACAACACACACAGAAATTTTATGTAGATTTGTAGGGGTAAATTTTGCTGTTATAATTCCAGACATGATAGATTTTCACTAGTTTTGTCTTATTTTCTAAAGTATCTCATAATTTTCATGAAGACTCACTTTATTTCCCAAAGTGCTACGACAATGAAATAATTTAATTCTCATAAATGTCCCCATGAGAAAAATGCTATTATTTTCCTTTTGAGAATGCAACACAAAAAGATTATGTTGCCCCAAATTGCAGAGTTCTAAGAATGAGAGCCAAGATTTGTACCCATGTGTATATTCTTTGGAATCTCTGCAGTGTCCCCTGGACCCGGGCATGGGAACGTGGTGTGACCCTCCTGCGGCGGAGTCTCCCTCTGGGCGCACAGGGGGGGTGTCCAGCAGATGGGCATCTCAGTCTTTCCTACTTGTGTCTCTGCCTCCACCTATGACTCTTAAAGAAGATGTTCGCATTCATAATCAGGATTTCCTTGGATTGGGCCTGCTCCACACGGTCCTCCTGTGAGACAGGTTCTACGCTTGCTATCGCCCCTCCTTACCACCCATGTGGCATGTGGATCAGAGAGCTATTTTCAGTGAACTATGACTTAAAAGTGTGGTCATACACCTAAGACTCATGGTTTTTTACTTTAAAGACCTTCTTCATAAGTGAAGAAAACAGTCATTGAAGAAAACATTATGGTTGAAGTAGACTGAAAATTTCTCCTTGCAAGAGCAACATTTTAGTGTCCAAAACCCACTTGCTGCACCAGTCAAGCTTGTTGAGGACATTTATTGTTCAGGGAGAAAGCTAAACTCTCTTTTTCTTACCAGCTGACTTTGCAGTGAACTCTGAAAACAGTCAGCAATTGAATGATTCATGCTCTTTAGCAGAAAGAATGCTCACTTAGTTTATTTTAAGCTTTCAGATTTGATCTGTCACACTAGGAATGATAATACCCCTAAGCAATTGTGGCATTTGTCATTCATGGCTCTGTTGTCTATTTCTGTAAACTCCAGATGAAAAGTAAATCTTTTGAGTGCTCATGTACAAGCCATTTGGTAACAGCTAACTACAGTGAAAAGAACTGCATGCTACTGATTGGACCTGGCTAACAAAAGTAGTTTTGGACTTTTTGCCTTTCCAATTTTCAGTTGGAAACCCTTCACAAAATAAGATCCAGGTGGACCAGGGGCTTACTAAATATGCTTAGCTTACACTTCTGGAAGACATATTTTGATCAGTTGCTTGTATTTGATTCTATTCTTTCTAGGAAATCAACAAATTTCTCTGTTTTGAATTCTGGGAAATTTATTGTATCTTATCAATTTCATGATGCAATAAACTTTTTTTTTTGGGCGGAACCGGGGATTGAACTCAGGCCCTTGTGCTTGCCAGGGAAGTGCTTATTCCACTGAGCTATCTCCTCAACCCCTAAACTTTTCAGGGAAGAATAACTTAAGTTTCCACCAAATTTCATAATGTACATGTTGTTACTGATGCAAATTATTTAAATTAAGCCACTGTCACTAAATAGATACTGAATATTTATCTTTTCAGTACCATCTCAGGGAAACAAAGATGAATTTATTAGGTTAATTTGCTCCTTCTCTGATACAATTTTAAGTTAGTTTAATAAATAGATGCTACAGAGTATAAGAAACCAATATAGAAGAAATCACTCACCCCCTAATGAAAACAGTCAAAAGTGCTTACCTAATAGAAAACAGAAGGCAGAAAGAGAACATAACCTGAAATGGTAGTTACCAGGGTATAGTGGGAAAGGGAAATAAAGTATTATTAACTAATGGGCATGAAGTTTCAGTGAAATAAGATGAACCAACCCTAGAGGTTTGTGGTAGAATATCAATTTATAGTCAACAGTATGATATTGTACATAGATTTGTTAAGAGACTAGATCCCGTGATAAGCATTCTTTCTATAACTAAAAGAAATTTTTAAAACCTGAAATTCTTTCCAAATATATACGTACCTGACAGGTAGGAGATTTGTTATATAGAATTATCAACTGCAAAGCAGTTAAAATATGAGAACTGTCCACCTAAAAAGATGGAACTAATTCAAGAGTGGCTAATGCATAATTCTTATCATAGTTTGTATTCAAATAACAATTTGAATTTTCTGATAAGAACATTCCACTACAAAACAATGTCATATGTCTTCGAGAGGATGTTGTTATTCTATTATAACTTAAAACAGAGGAACATCTACTCTCCTCTTTCCAAAATTATGTACAATTTTAAGGTTAAAGTGAAATTAAAAAGGGAAGGAAAGATTTCAACCTTACCGTCTCTGAAATCTACTATCTAATTTATCAATAGTCCATTCTTAATTCAGAAACCCTTGACAATCTCTAGATAAACAGGCTATGTTAGTAGGGATTGCTGGTGTTTTATGTTGAATTAATAGACTTTAATCTATAACATATTCCTGTGAATAGAGGTAAGGTATAAGAAGGTAATAAGGACTGTGAGCCTTCTCACTCAACACTGAAGATCTTTACAAATCACAATGCTTTAAAGATAACTAAAAGTAGAAATGCTTTATTAGATTTGGGCATTAGTGTTTGTTGAAATTCTCATCTATTTTAAAAGTCTAGGCCTATAGCTACAGAACAGGAAATTGGATTACAATTAGATGAAATAACTTAGAACTAGAGGGCCTAACTTTGAGGGATGTCATAAAAAAATAAATCAAATTACCCTTCCACATAACACTTTTTTCAAATATCTAAGGGTAGTAATTGTGCTTCCAGGAGTGATAAATTTTCTCTACCATGGCTCAAATAGTATAGTATGAAGTTTCCTTTACCATCCTCTCAGCTTTCAGAACTACCCTGAAAAGCCCTAATCAACCCAGAGTAAAATATTATTAGTGTCATACTGGTTATTAGAATATAAAAAAAAGTGAAACTGACTTCAGGTAGCATTAGTTCTTTGGCAAGAGGACTTGCATGTCTTAGCCTTATTGAATGGACAGTTGCTAATCCTAGAACTCCCACCCATGCTGCTTCTGAAACGTTCCTCTCAATTTTCTTTGGATTCAGTTTATGTCTTTGGATAATACTGGAGGGACTGCAGTCTGTTAAATTTCAGTGTCAGATTTTCTTGTTTTTTTATTTTCTGCTGTCTTTTTATTTGGAACCCATGACACTCACTTTTCATTGGAACTTCATTTCCCTGGTGATCACTCCAGCAGACCCCCACCCCCATCTACAGAATTAATATCAATGTTAAGTGGGATGAGGGAAGGTGCAGTGCCTGGAAGACAATGCTCTTTCATTGCTGTCTCAGTTACTGGTCTCTCATTGCTGGGACAAAATATGCAACATCAAAATTAAGGAAGTAAAGATTTATTTAGCTCACAGTTATTGGAGGTTTCAGTCCATACTTGGCTGGCTCCAAGGCAGACTGGCACATGTCGGGCAACAGCAAAGAGCAAAGGGTAGGGTAGCAGCAGAGGCAGCTAGCTAGCCTTTTTGCCCTCCTTACATTGTACTGCAGCTTACCAACTCCAGGGCAGGCATAGCACTCACATCTATAATCCCAGCAGGACTCAGGCCCATAATCCCAGCCTTGGATCATGAATTAATCACAGACTCTAGAACCAGGCTCCAATGACTGCATGAGGCTTTGGGGGACAACTGCAAACAAACCATAAGAAATGCCTTAAATTATGATGGTCTAATGGTTTGAACAAGTACTAATCTACATGAATATGTTTTTAAAAACTTAAGTTTTTTACAAAGTGAGGATTTTAGGTTCACAACATAGTCGAAGGCAAGGTAGAGATTCCTGTGTGCCTATTGTTATGGTAAGTGCACAGCCTCCTCTCCACCACCACCAAAAACATGAGACACTTGTCACAACGGAGAAACTTGCACTGTCACATCAGTATTAGCCCACATTTAGGGCCTACTTCTGGTGTGCATGCTGCAGGTGTAAACAAGTACATAATGACATATACATGTGTATGTGACTAAGTTTTAAAAATACTGTCAATATATTTTGTGCTATCTTGTCTTATGAGTTTCAACTTCATCCCATCTGCCACATTCTCCTGATTTATAAGGCAATTATTCATAGAAAATATAGTCCTTCCTTCAAAATGCTTTGATAATAAAGACAGACATAGCATCAAGGATAAAATGATTTATACATGCTGATTTATTTCAGTACTTTCATAGGCTTTGTTTTCATTTACTTTCCAGTGAAAACCTTGAGCCCTTGCTAAACTGCAACAAATGAAATTGTTTTTAATTTAAATTTTATTCTTATACATTAACAAAATAAGAGACTTAAAGGTTTCATTTTTCAAGGTTGATTAATAGTTGCGATTATCAATGGTTACATAATATGTGAGAATTAATGAGCTGGTCATTAAAGATTATATATCTTTTGAATATAATGGCACCAAATTGTAGAATTAATTGTTCTCATTTCTTCTCCTAGATTAAATTTTCTTTAGCTGCTCACGATAGGGGCTTATCTCTTTTGACTCAATTATTTTTCTCATTTCTTGGTGATAATTTTGGTGCTCGGAGTGGTAGAAATGCTGTC
>NW_004524705.1:6899211-6900007 GCF_000260255.1 Octodon degus | reverse complement strand
CACCAGCATTTTCAAGATCTTAAACTCTGTTTTCACTTTCACTTAAACGGTTTTGCAAGCTTGTGATTGAGATTTTAATTTCCTCTATCTCTCTTTGACTCTACTTCATGTGATCTATTTCTTTCCTGTATTGCTCATTCAAGGAATCCATTTCACCCCAGGCCTTTATGCCACGCCTGAGCTGAGCCTGGAGGGGACAAGGTGGAGTAGTGGACAGAGGCAGCTCTCCCACACACTCAGTGGGCCTGGGCTAGGACTGAGTCTGGGGATTCCAGCAATGGGGCAGAAATTCCTACTTGGTGGGCGGGGTGGGGGATGTTTTGCGGAGTGGTGGGGGTGTCCCAAGGGGGTGGAAGAGGGTCTCACCCACGCTTCCCCTGGGCTGGGACCAGTAATAGGTCTTGCTGGTGTAGGGTAGCGGGAAGCTCTCCCACACACACACTGGTGCCAGACTAGGACTGGGTCTGGGGATTCTCAGAATGGGACAGAAATTCCTACTGGGCGGGCGAGGTGGGGGAAGTGCTGCGGAGTGGTGGGGTACGTTCCAAGGGGGTGGAACAGGTTGTCATCCATGCTGCACCTGGGCTGGGACCAGTAATAGGTCCCACCGGTGCAGGGTAGCCGGAAGCTCTCCCACACATCACTGGACCTGGACTAGGACTTGGTCTGGGGGTTCCCAGAACTGCCATTGATATTATTGACATTACTGCCACAAGGATATTGAGTCAAAAGCAGTGAAACTGACTGGAACTGTCAGACTTTCAGCATTACATTCACCATTGTTATATTACTAAAT
>NW_004524705.1:6890309-6898231 GCF_000260255.1 Octodon degus | reverse complement strand
ATATATATTTGATCTGCTATGATTGAACGCAGGAGCCTGTGCTTGAGAAGCAGACGCTTATTCTACTGAGCTATCTCTCCAGCCCCTAACTTTTCTATTTGAGAAAAGAGAAGTGTTTTTGAAGGCCATTGTTTCAACCAGTCCATTCCTTCTTTTTGTTTCATATTCAAGTTTGCACCATCTGCTTTGGGGAAAGAATTCTCAGTGATGCCACAACACATATTATGAACAAAGTAGACAATTGAATATGTAACTTTGGGCAATGGATGATTTTATCAACATTACATCTTAATTTTTCTACTAAGAATGCATTAGTACAAGGACCTCTGCAATAACTCGTGTGTTCTGAATGGCTGAGCACACATTATCAAGGTAAGATGGCAGTGTAGAGCATATGAAGGTGAATTTCAGGCTGAAATTAGAGAAGATAATCTCTTTGTTTTATTTCTACAAAGGCTGAATGGAACACCTGTATCTTTTATGCAAACTGGGGGTTCCAAAGAGTAGCTTGCTGCAGCCACGGGATTAGAAGAGAGGTAAGTTCCTTGTTGATGCCCCTATGTAGCTTAAGAGGGAAATAATTGAAATCTATACTACTTTAATGAATCCCAGAGCTCCTGAAGTTTTGAGTTCATCTTTCTATGATGCATTCATTTTATTGCATAAATATTTGTATTCTAACCCAGTGAGCAAAGGGGATGAAAAAGTTCACTGTTTAAAGAGAGTTAGACAGTCAGAGTTACACTGAAAACATACCTTTACACACCAATTCATTTAACCAATATTGTTAAGAGCACAGTATATCTTCTACAAGCACACAGAGCGTGCCAAGTGAGATGTCAACTGCAACTTCATTAATGTTCCCAGGGATTGGAGTGGCATTAAAGAGAACTAGATTAGAGCCCGTGGATTTACATTTCAGTAAGTAGAGCAGAGCAATAGTTCCTTTTGCTTAAAGACATAGATAATAAGAAATAGGGATACAGATCTTGGGCAAAAGGGAAGAGGACTATCTTAGTTACTGCTTGCTCGTTGCTGGGACAAATACCCAACACTCAAAATGAAGGAAGGAAAGGTTTATTTAGCTCACAGTTACTGGAGGGTTCAGTCCATATTCCGCTGGCTCCAAGACAAACAACAGCAGTGCATGTGGCAGAAAACAATGAAGAGCAGAGGAGGAGCAGCAGCTGCAGCAGCGTCCATCAAGCCTCTCTCTTCCTTCTATGCTGACTGTGAAGACCAGCGCTCCATGGTGAAGATTGGAGCTCCTCCAAGTGATGCAGCTGTGAAGATCAGGTTCCTCCAAGACTGGGACTTCTTCAAGGAAGAGGAGCAGGGTGCTGGAGACTTCCTAAATTCCTTTATATGCAAATCACACCCCAGGTTGGGACTTGCCCCCCTGCAGGGTGGGGGAGGCTCCCATGCCCCAAACTGCTAGAGCCCATTCAGTCAAGTTGACACAATGTATCAACTTGGCTACCACAAGGATGGAGAGGTGGAAGAGAAGTGAGGGCGGGGACAGACAGAATGGTGAAAGAAGGAAGGTGCATCGCGTCTGTGGATCAGCTCTCCAGGGGAATGTGATCACTGCATTCCACAAACACAGACCAGTGAAAGCACAACCCTGTCACCGATGAAGGTGCTATTGCTCTGCCTCAACTCTGTTCTCCTCAGCTTTGGGAACCTGGAGCTGAGCATCTGCCAACCACTCTAGCCAGTGGCGTAAGGGGCACCAGTCAGGGTCTCGGAGGATGGAAGGAAAGCAGAACACACACCTGCCAGCACCCTGTTCTCTGCTTTTGCCCTCCATCCGCACTTCTTCACCTCACTAGTAGCAACTCCAGGCTTCTGTTCCTCCCCCTTACAGACCAGTCAGTTATCTGTTAAAATAAACACAGCCATTTCTGACTGAGCCCCGATTAATTCAGAGATTAAGGTTTTTGACAAGGAGCATAACTCACCTGCAGGTGCTAACCATAGTTATGATCTTGATAACCCAATCTGAGCTCTGTTATACACAGTGGCCAAGCACTGAAGTTTCTTGCATGATACTGGGGGGTAATTTTCTATAGTACACTGTACTTGTGTTAGCCCACGTTAATATTTGTAGGACACATAGTTTGTCTGTTGGTCATAGAAACAACATTCTCTGCTAAGATACTTGAGAATAGAGACCCTGAAATTCTGAAACTGTGGACTCCATGTAATCTCATGTGAGATTTGCCACATTCTCCACTACTACAAAGTTTTCTAGGGTCTTATAAAGTGTAAGAGCACAAAGATTACTGGGAAGTGCAGGTTTTGTGTCCCGCTGTGTATTGACAGTCTTTCTCAGATCTCATAGTTATATGAAATGTTTCTTTCTAATTATGAGACAGAGACATACCAAGACACCGAATCCGTAGGCAATAACTCCGCAGATAAACTGATTCCCATAAATATTACAGCAAGTTGTAGGTATATATCAAGGCTATGTATTTTTAAAATTGATCTGGAATTCACTGTAATAAGGTGTGTTCCAATACTCTTACAAGCCCAGAAGTTCACAAGCTACTTTAAAATTCCAAGTGTTGAATACCAAAAACTCTTGGTAGATATTTCCAGGATTCTTGTTTTAAACATACACAAAAATAAAGATTAGTTGATTTTCAAGGTGCAGTGTAGTATTTTCCAAATGAAACTCAGAAGAAATGGGCTTTTCTTGTGAAGTTGGTGAAAACTTTCAAAAGTGAAAGAAAAACATTGTTGTAGTTCTCTGATTCTAGGGCAATAACATCTATCCAAGAATGCATGTTTTGGGGAATTATATGCTTAAATTTTGAAATGACTTGTTATTTCTTTTGATTTCTACTAGCTACTATTTTTGGTTTCATAAATCCAAAGTAATTTTTATGGGACTATTTAAAGAGAAGGAAGTAAAAACTGCTAAGCTAAACAAAATAAATAACAGTACCTGTTTATAGACAGCACACACTGAGAACCAAAGAACCAGTGGTCACCACGTTTTAGGGAAGTCTTTTCCTTCAGCAGTTCGTTAGTGGTTGACAGCTGTGCTCCTCAAAGTCCCCAAGGCCTTCATCCCTTCAGCCTGTAATTTTCTACTAGTTTCTTACTTAAATTACCTAGTTAACTACCTGCCCTATTGAGAATGAAGTTCAGGGTAGGTTAGCTTTCTCTCATGTCATTGAAGGTAGGGCAGCAGAAGGGGAGGCTGGTCTGAGGTAAACTCCAGGTGTGTAGAAGAAAACTTTTAGAGAATCCATTTGTTATGGTTTATATCAGAGGTGTCCTGCAAAAGCCTCCTGTGTGTGGAAGGTGATTGGATCATGGGGAGCTACACTAACTAGTGGGTTCATAGCTGACATGATGCTGTGAGGTGCTGCGCGGTTAGAGGAGAGTGTGGCAGCCTGACCCGGAAGTGCATCTCTCCTTCCTGTTTTCCATGGTGTGAGCGGCTTTCTTCCAGGATAGATTCTAGCACCATGCCGTTTCTTTGTGTGAGTCTGCTGACCATGAAATTAAAATTCAGAAATTTTGAGGCAAAATAAGCCTCCCCTCCTTTGAAATGAGGGTGATGGTTTGTGTTTCAGGACTGAAGGTAACCATGACTCCCACACAGGTTGGAGTTGAAATGGAAAACAAAACTGCTGGCCTTCCCTGATGTCACAGATTGGCCTGGGGCTGGTCCTCTGAACAAAAACCACTGAGGTCATATGCTTATCACCTGTGTATGCAGGATTCTTATCATTTACACAGCCGTAGTAACCAGAGTCTCAGCTGAGAATACACTGCATGCAGGAAGTTAAGAGTGGTTTCTTGGAGGCAGGAATAAGGGAAAGAGGGCTGCCAGGCAGAGAACAATGAGAAAGGAGAACTCTGAAGTTTTTTAGTTGTAGATTATTTTGTAAGACAAATGGGAAGCTTTGTGAGTATAACTGGAATTGGTTTATACAACTAGTCTGGTGAAATTTAGGAAAATCCAGCAAGTTTGTCAAATAATTGCTATAGCTGAACCATAATTTATTCTTTTACACTCCCCATGTGTGATATTCATGAGAACAGCACAGATTTCAGTAATTATGAGTTAGTCATGTTGTCCAAGCCCATGTAAATAAGAAGCAGAGAAACGGTCCTTTTCTACCTTCTTGGAATGAGTGAGAAGATAACATATCCAAATCAACCAATTTGCTTTTTTGCTCAGATTTTATCTGTGGGTAATGAGTGTGAAAACAGGCGCATCCCTTTCTTAACTCACAGTGGTCCTCAGAATTGAGAATCCAGCACTAGCTTCATATTAAATAGAAAATCTAGCATTTATTTTGGAAGGAAATAAAAGCTACCACCTTTAGAGTTACTTCTAATTAAAAAAATTCAAGTGTTAAATGATTTTCTATTATCCCAGTTGATTCAAATTTCTATTTCCACAGAACGGCAGGCTTTTCAAGAAGAGGTGCTTTAGCCACAGAACAGCGAAGTCTCCTGCTAACAAGTCTTCCTTGTACAGGATGGCTGATGCTGGTGTCTAGAGTTTTCTTCCTCATTAAATTACTGGAGTGCATGTTGGTTCCAGACTCATTTAAATTTTAATGAAGCAGCATAGCATTTACCATTCACCTATTTTGCACAAACCTGTAAAAGATGTTATTTTTGTTCAATCTTACATGCAAAGTGAATTTTTTGTAATCCTCGCAGCTTTTCTCCAGTAATGAAGGAGGTTGTACATGTGGCTCAAGAGTTAATTTATTTCTATTTAGAAACCTCAGAGATGAATTCAACTAGTTTACTGGCGTTCTCTGCTTTCCAGAACATTTGCACTATATATTTTTTTTTAATTTTAAGGAAAATAAAAACAACAAAGAATTTCAAAACAAGATGATAGGGAATTAGCAATGGTTGTTATATTACATAATGTTATATTCAAAGTACTTGCTCAGATTACCAGATACAGGTATGCAAACTTGATCAAACTATAAATATTGTTCTTGTCAATGAAGTAGTAGAAAATGGTAGTACAATTATCTCAGCTACCATGTATATGTGTGTGTGTGTGTGTGTGTGTGTGTGTGTGTATTCCTCCTTCTTTTCTCCTTTACCTCATCCCTGCTGTTCTTTGCATTTGCACTATGGTTTAAATAATGGACACACTAACAATGTTACAATAACCTTGCATGTCTGCCATAAAGGACTTGACTAATGCTTTTCCCCTGTTCCTGAGGAATATGCTGTAAAACCTTACAATTTTCTTAGTGATGGGGATGCCTTCATTATTCACATGGATAATGTGAATAGTTGGATCATGCCTAATAGTTTTGCTGATGAAATGATTTATGATGGGCTTTTCCATAGTCTATACTATGTTAGGATGGATGATTAAGGAGGAGGGGCTGGCCATATGTTAAATATCAGCTTTGTGGTTAAAAGCCATGTCAATTCAGTCAATTAAAGGAATAAGAGAGTTGGGGTTGGAGTTTAATAAAATAGCTAATGATTTAATCATTTGGGCCTACTTTAAAAAAAAAAAAAAAAAACACCAGTGAAAACCAGACAGCGAGGCTTGGTTTACATTCCCTAGTGGAGCCATCTTTATTACCTACTAGAAGAGTGATATTTTTTGAGGGTAATGGAGCTTCATGATAATCCCCTGACCTCAAGCCTTGCTCTATGTGTCTTTTCTTTGGCTGGTTTTCATTAATATTGTATAGTTTTGGGATAATAAAACTGTGGCTGTAAGGAGGGCACTTTCTTGAGTTCTGTGAGATATACCAAATAAAGCTGAGTGGTATTGGGATTGCCTGAATCTAGCTACTAAGCTAGCCTGTCAAACACTGCAGTAGCTCATCAGCTCTGAATTTGTGGCTGTGTCTGAACTGCGGGCACCTGAGGGAGGCCTGTGCCCTTAACCTGGCTTTTGACAAGGTCATTGCAAGATGTTACAAAAGAGCTCATTTTTCAAATTGGATTAGTATGCTTTTATGTATATTTGGGCTGTTTTTGAAAATCATCATATAGTTCTTTTTATTTCCTTCAGACATGTGATTATAAATAGCTCTCTTTAATTAAGTTTTGAGTCAACTCTGTTTCTTCCAAAATAGGGATCAACTCTATGACTCATCTGCAGAGCTGTTGATATGAAGACTGTCACCTTCTTTGGTGCAACAGAATCTTGTGGAAGGTGAGTAGATGATAGCATCTTCTTTTTAAAACTGAGGGTTCCTTGGCAGGTTCCGCCTTGGAAAAAGTGGTAGCCAGTGAGGCCATGAGCTGAGAAAATGAGGTCGCTGAGTTCAGGGCTTTCTGTAGAGTGGAGAGGAGGCTCAGGCAATCGGAGAGCAATGGTACAGCCAGACGGACGATTTTAGAGCCTCTGTGTCCTGAGGACAGTGGACATTTTTGCATTTTTACTCAACAATAAGCATTTGCCCCTGTTCTGAATAACATCTAGATTTCACTCCATGGGAGCATCTCCTCAGTAGAGGTAGACATGATGCAAGGGAAGTACTTACCCACAGAGTCACTTCTGTGCAACAAGAAAGGTGGAATGTCCCTGAGTTTCCAACTGCAAGTGCTGCCTTTTCCACAGGTGACATAATGGTATAGGGAGAGGAAGAGTTCCATCAGCTCTATCTAGGTCAAACTCTTCCTTTTCCTGTGAGTGACTCAAAACTTTCCAATAAATTTAATTTTTCCCCCTTAGGTAGGCAATCAAATTTTGTTAACTACAGCTAAGAACCCAGACTCATTTGGTCTTCAAAATGGGTGTTAGAATTGCGTTGAAAGGTGAGGAGTTTCCTTAAAATAGAATATGCTCTGCTAGGACTAGCCCTAACTAGAACTAGGCCCATAGCTAATTAGAGATTTAGCAATGTACAGACTATTATAGACATTTGGTAAACATCAAAGAGACCTTGGCAATTAGTCTGACCCATGGCATAGCATGGAAAGGAGTTCAGAACAATACAGGCATCAAAGAGTGTGTAGAGAAAAGGGGGAAATACTTTAATAACATTCCGGGATGCTCTAGCCTGGAGAGAAAAAGCCCAATAAATAAATAAAAATATGTGTGCTTGGAACAACCATTTTATAGCCTGAGACATAGTCACTGATGACCTGGTACTACTACTTTTGTATAATTGCCTTTGTTCTCTCTTAAAAATAGAAAACAAGGCCAGAAATGGGAAATTATTTTTTTTTCAATATTTTGTTTACAAAGTATTAATTAGGAAAAGGAATAAGTTGAAGTTTCCCATGGAACATACAAAGTAGAATTGTTGCCACTGTGGTGTGTATAGCTATAAACCTAAGTCTAGAAATTCAGTATTCCAAGCTTCATATAATAAAAAAATGTTGCTCAAAGTCTTTCAAAGGAACTTCAGCTGGTGAGAACATTGACACTAACCATGAAACCCACAGAACAGAGGCACCAGCACACCTTGAATTCTATCAGATACAGAATCCCAGTGCTAGCCCAGCTCTGTTGACTTAGAAATGGAAGTTAACAATTCTCTCGAGTACTTTGTATAAGGAGTATTAGTATAGAGCACAGAGCAAATATTTTACCGAGTGCAAATCTCCTGGTTTCTAAGCTACTTTTTACAAGTCAATAAGTCACCTTCAGAACATGAATTAATTGCTCAGTTCACTAGCATTTATTTAATGTAGTGAAGGTCTAGGCTGCAGGAATTAATTAAACTGACAAATTACATTCCAGGTTGAAACTATGTGGTCATTCAGATTAATCTTCAGGCCCCTATATGGACAATTAAAGTACTTTAAGCAAAGTGAGTCTTCATGTGATCATAGTGAGGAAAGAAAGGAGAACAAAAGCTAGAATGGCTTAATTTTGAATGTAAGAACTATAGTTATTTGGAAAATGTGAATTTGCTGCAATAACACAGGATAGGGAAAAGACTTTTTTTTTTTTT
>NW_004524705.1:6883306-6888724 GCF_000260255.1 Octodon degus | reverse complement strand
TATGCGTGTGGTCTGCATATTTGTGGACTGGGGCTAAATAAATCTGTCTGCTGCAACCCAGAGTTTGTCCGGTGGTGCTATGTAGGAGGTGTCAGAAGTGGTGTCCCAGTTTCTTTTGTAACGTAGTAATTCACTCCTGACAAAAGCTAGAGGGAGATAAAACTCTTGACTCAAGGTAAACCACACAAAGCTAAAGACTCTAGGAGTTGGGATGACAGGCCTTCATTCTGCAGACCAGTGTGAACTGTTGACAGTTGGTGTAATGATCAGGCATTATCACCACATACAGGGGAAAAGAGACTCAACATATGAACGAATGACAGAAATATCTCTGGAGTACTGCAAGCATACCTCAAATATAAAGCCTGGCCTTTGCATGCCAATAATGAGTAGTAGCTGCCATAAATAGCAATGACCTTCATATTAGGAAAAGTGAGTTCTCAGAAATGAGGTTGTAATTAGAAAAGAACAATATTCAGCACCACAGAGATAGTCCTGTGATCTAAGTGCCTGATTAGGTGAACCCAAGGATCCAGGTTCGATCCCTGGTACCACATGACATGCCGGCTCCACCCTGGGTGTGCCCAGCGGACCTCCAAGACCTGTAATCCCAGCACTGGTGAGGCTGAACAGGAGGATCACTATGAGTCTGAGCTGTGTAGTGAGACTTTGTACTAAATACATAAAAATAAACAATAATAATAATAATAATGAAAAGAAAAATCTTCATAGAAGATGAATTAGGAAAGGAGAAAAATCAGACCCAGAATCAAGACAGTACTTTTAGTTATATCCAATAAAAATTTCATCAGTTTTAATTGAAGAACAATTAATTAAAAGCAGAACTCCATTATTCTGTATTTGCGGTATCCATGTAAAACTTGTTTAACTGTAGAATAAATTATATAGAAGGCATCCCAATAGGTCAATCAAGTAATTCTCTATAAATCTCCATGGGAGGGCCATAGAGCCATTTGCAGCTGAGCAAAATCTTTCTGTGATTGTTTCCTCATGTGCACTTCAAGTAGAACATGCAACAAACATGCAACAAACTGCCTTTATCAGAGATCTGAAGAAACCAGACTAGAGAGAGGACAGAGCTCATGGAAACCCCCTGGTACCTGGCTCCAGGCTATCTGACCTCTACTCCAGCCTCTCACCTGCGGCTGCTTCCCCTGCTTTGGGGCTGCGAGACGTCTCAGTGGTGGTAATCTCACATCAGTATGAGCCTTCATCCTTGCTCAGTGCTGTGTTAATCTTGCTGTGTTTTTGGCTCAGGATATGATGTGGCTTGGTGATTTTGGTGGCCACAGACATGGCAAGGAAGCTGGGCTGTCATCCAGAGTGGTTCTGCCTGGAATCCCACAGAACCTGATCACTGGCCAGTGACTGGCTGAGTAAAGCGCCTGGGCTCAGGCTGGCCCTCATCCTGGCCCCAGAGACCGGACTGTGGGATAGAACTACACATTCTGATGGCTTTGTCACCTCATTCTGAACAATATACCAACTGCAGATTTGGGACAAACTCTGGATAAGTCACCTTATGTATCAGTTAATCTGAGTTGTCAAATTGACTGTATTAAGTGACTCAGAGTTCTAATATAGGTGATATGTAAAGAACTCAAAATCTTAGACCATCAATAAAAGACACATCAAAACCTGGGTAAGAGTAATGAATAGACACTTCTGAGAAGAAGCACAAAAGGCTAATCAATATATGGAGAAAAGTTCTATATGATTGGTGATGAGAGAAATGTAAATTAAAACAGCACTGAGATTCAGTCATACCTCCTAAAAGAATTGCTTTCATCAAGAAATCAAATAACAAAAATATTCTGACAGATTAGATTATAGACGGAAAAGTATATGTTGTAACTTAAGATGTAAATAAAACATCGAATTTAGGCTAAAAAAAAAAAGAAATCAAATAACAACAAATAATGGTGAGACTGCAGGAAAAACCATGTACTTTGTTGGTGGGAATATGAGCTGGTGTAACCACTGTAGAAATCAGTATGAAGCGTCTTTCAAAAACCTAAAACTGGAAACTGCATCTGGTTCAGTTTTCCTCCTTCTAGGAACTGCCCCGAGGAGCTGAAGTCATCCTAGTACAGCGATATTTTGTGTACACACATGCTTATAACAGCACAATCCATAGTAGCTAAATCTTAAAAGTGACTGGTATGCCCATCAACAGATGACTGGATAAAGACGATGTGATATCCATATGCAGCGGGGGCCTACTGTGCCACAAAGTAGGGTAAGTTGGAGTCGTTTGCAGAAAAGTGGAGGCACCTTGAGACCATGACATGAAATGAAGTAGGTCAGACATAGCTTAAATATCACAAGGCTTCTCTTATATAATAAAGCCCAAATATAAATGAAGAGCAAAATTAAGGTAACAGCAGGCAGGGAGAGAGATCTTTCTCAAATGGGAAAGGGACCAAGAGAGAGAAGGGCAAGTGGAGCAGAAGGGATGAAAAAGGAAGGAAGCAAGGGGTGTAGCGTACCTGAGCCAGCTCCACTCCAGGAGCACAACAATTAGGCATTGCAGCCACGTACTTTTAAAAAGTAAAAACTTAAAAAGTGACTCTTGGAGAACTGACTGGGTCCTGGGGTTGGTTGATCCAACATGTTCATTGCTGTATTAATGCATGCAGGGATGATCATGCCAAGTGTGCTGTTTGGAGCTGGGGGTTCATCTCTACCTGACAGTCTCCCTTGGGTGACAGGAAGGGAGCAGCTCTGCCATACCAAGTCCTTCTGCCCTGATGTCTCTGCTTTGGAGCCACTTATAATGGACTGAGAACTCAGAATCATGAGCCAAATAAACCATTGCTTCCTTCCAATTGCACGGGTCAGGCATTTTGTCTCAGCAAAGAAAAACTCACTAATACACCCAGTGTGCAGAAACAGTGATGATGCAAAAGCAGTCGTTTATAGGGGAATCTAGACCTGGCATCATCCAGTTTGAAATAGCAGAACTTAATACAGATTCAGAGAAATTAGAATTTCTGAAATGATATGTCCAAAAAAAAAAAAAACAAATTAGGAAGATTTGAATATCCAGATAATATTGCATGCCAAGAAATATCAATGGCTCTGAGGAAAGCGTAAATTTACCTACAATCAAAACGTGATACCAGAAACTGACCAAGCAGTTATTAATAGAGGAGAACTGAGAGGATATAACTGCTACTTTAGAGAAACTCATGTAGTTTGAAGAAAACACAGAGAAATATTTCACTTCAATAAACTTAACAAAAATATTGATCTAATTTAAAAAGAATCAGGCATTCTTGAACTTAAAAATACACTAAACAAAAGCAAATGTGTTAGAAGTATTAGTAGAAAGATTGGTTAGAGAGAAGGTAAAATTGGCTTACAAACAGGCTATTTGAAACCACTGTTGCAAAGGAGGGAAAAGCCATTGCAAGAAATGGAAAAAAAAAGAATTCCCCAAGAGAAACTTGGAAACTTCAGACAGTGTCAAAAACAAATACTGGAGTTTTTGGAGTTTGAGAAGGACTTGAAAATACAAAAAGGGTCGAAAGTTTATACAAAGAAAGAGAAAAATCAGAATTAGAAAAGGATACAAATATTTATGATCTAGAAGGCAAAGAAACTAGATAGATTTAGCTTAACTAAGTCACCACATTATTATTTTATGACCCAGCTTTCAAAAATGAAAGATTTGCAATGCTGTAACAGAAAAAAATATTAATAAAACATTAAAATCATCATGAGTATCTTTTCTGAGCACAGTGTAAAAAATTAGAAATACATAAAATTTTTGAAATTATGTGGATATACGAAAATTAGCCAACTTAATTTTGAACAACACATGGATGAGAAAAACATGAAGAAAAAATTAAAGTTTCTGAAGCCAATGTATCAAACCATGGAAATACCAAAAGCAGCACTGAGAAGGAGCTTCATAACCATCAGCACCTGCATCCAGAAGGCAACGAGGCCCCACACGACCTGCGGCTGTGCCTCAAGGAGCTAAAACAAGAATGAAAATCAATTCAAAATTTCACACACACACACACACACACACACACACACACGATAGCTAAGTTAATTGCACTCTAATTTCTATTAGTTCATTGAAAGGAGCACTCAGTGCTTATATTTTTTGATCAGTACTGCATGCCTGTACCTGGTCATCTGAGTAGCTACTTTGAAGATAAAAAAAATGCAGTAATATCCAATATTAATTTCCTATCATTTGTTTTGAAATTCTGTATCTTTTTTCCTTTCTCTTTAAAGTAAAACAATTTTAAAAATTATGGAAGGAAACAAATAATAAAGATTAAAGCAGAAAAATTGAGACAGATTAAAGATATAAAATATCAATGAAAGTAACCATTTATTTAAATAAAAGAAACAATTAGCCTTGAATAACATAGAAATAAGACACAATTAAATAAACACAATCAGAAATAAAAAGACAGACATTACAGATACAAGCGTAGAGATACAAATGACCACTAGAGGATGATAGAAATCAGTGTGGTCCAACACATGCACCTTAGCAAAACGGAATTCTGAAAAAAAATCCTTAAATATCCCAGCAAAAAAAAATTAAATTTAAAAATCTTATTAACATGAAGCTCAAGACCAGGTAGCTTTACTGCTGAGTTCTTTCCAAATACATAAAGAACTAATAACAATTTTGTTTTTCCACAAGATGAAGAACAATATCTTCTGAACACATATTTTGGCGCAAGCATTACTTTTATCAAAACCAGAGGAAGAAATAGTGAAAATACAGTTGCAGACAGTGTCCTCTGTGGGACCGGAAGCAGAAACCTCCAAAACATATTTTTGAACAAAATCCAGCAACCCATTAGAGAGTGTAGTCTCTATGATCAAGTGGGTTCATAAAAGGGATGCAAGGATGGTTGAACATAAACAAATCAAGAAATATGATTCCCCACATTAATAAATGTAGGGTCAAAAGGTATATGTTCACCTAAATATATGCAGATAAGGCTGTTGACATTAAGGTGCTGTTATGATGAAAACCTGAGCAAATTAGCTATAGGAGGAACAGAATTCAACAAAATGCAAGTCACACATGGCAACAACTAGCATCACATTGAATGAGAGGCTGGAAGGTTTCGCTCCACATCTGCATCCAGGCAGGAAAGCCCTTTACCTACTCTTCTTTTATTGACTTTATTCTGAACATTCTAGCCAGAGTGACCAGGTAAGAGACAGAAACAAAGGCCATCTGAATTCGGAAGGAGAAAATCAAATTGTCACTGTTCCCAAGTGACATGGTTTTATGAGGTATAATAAAAAAAGATTGTAGTATTATCTCTTGATTAAAAAATCCAGTTAGAATCTGAGGTACAGGATCTCAGAAAAAATCCTGAGGGGATGTCACTGACCTTATCAGACCCAAAAGCT
>NW_004524705.1:6876916-6882169 GCF_000260255.1 Octodon degus | reverse complement strand
TTAAAGGAAAAAATTATTCTTCCTTTACAACATTTAAAATTGTAGTCCAGTTCTCTAAAGTAAAGTGCTGCTGCTTCACCACTTCCAGGGGTGGGAACTGAGAGTCAAAGAACAGCTATTATTTGACTGACATCATATGATAAAACCCAGCTCTGCTGGACAGAATAGTGTCATCAGAGCAGGATGAAAGGGTCATAAGTAAAGAGATTATTTTTTCTATTAGTGAGAAAGATACTTGGTGTTGAAGACCAGATCTCACTTCACTGCTATTCTGACACTCATTCCCAGACTGCGGCGCTTCAGATCTGGAAGGTCCTCCGGATAGCCATGGGTTAAAGGCTTGATGTCAGCTCATGATGCTTTGAGAAATGGATGGAGGATAGGTCATCTGGAGGTGACCTTCAGACAATTGGAGGTGTGTCCTTGAAGGGGATTGTGGGAAGAGATGCTTCCTGTTTCTCGCTTCTTAGCAAGAAGGTGAGTGGGTTTGCTTTGCCCTGCCCTTCTGCCACAGTGTTAAACCACAGGCTCAGGGAACCAGCCCTTATCTGAAATCACTAGCACTGTGAGCTGACATCAGCCTTTTCTCTTTGTTGTTGTCAGGTGATTACTGTAGTGATAGCTGACCAGTGCATAGAGCAGTGTCTTTAACAATTTGTAAAACTAAGTATTCTGCAGTATAGGCTGAAACAAAGTTTAGGCTGCAGTGGGTCAAAGTCCTGGAACTTAAAGAAACTTGCATTCAGCTTTGGAACAAAGGGGTTAATACAAGGTCAGTGGGTGGATGCCGCATTATTATCTTCATGAGGAAGCCTGGAGAGGAAGTTGGTCGGCTGGCAGGATGGGGTGCCCCTTGCCCACTCTGTCACAGGCAGCTCTAGAAAACAGCCATTCTCACCTGTGGAGACACAGCCTGCACCGCTAAGCTTTCTTATGGGAGCACACATTGCCTCCTACAGGAAGACAGACCAGGGCAGGGACACGCCAGCTGTTCCTCTTGCTGCTCCCGCATGCGTTGATTAGTCTCTACCTCTTCTGAAAGGAGGAAGAGAAGTAGAAAAAGGTGAAACTGTTGCTCAAACAGGATCCCTCCCGGGGAAGAAGCATGGAAGGCAACAGGTTTGACACCATTGGAAACCGCTTGCTTTGTCCAGGGCTTTTCTTATGCCGCTCTGTATAAGTGGAGAGAAAAGCATAGTGGAAGTAGATCAAACTGCAAGTTTGTCGGGCAGGAAACCCTGTCTTATGATCAACACTTGTCCATTAATTTGCTTTGTGGCCTCTAGGGAAAAAAAAAAAAAAAAAAACACCTGGCTGTATTTCTTCATCTATATAATTTGTATTTCTTCGTCTATATAATTATGAGTATCTAGCAAAATTATTTCCTATTGTCTGGGGAGATAGCTCAGTAGAATAAGTACTTGCCTGGCAAGTGCAGGGTCCTGAGTTCAATCCCTGGTACTGCAAAATAAATAAATAAAATAAAATTCAGTAGTCTGCAAAACAGGTCTCTTCATTTCTACTGCTACCTGTGGGATAAAACATTTTGGGGTTCCTACCACTAAATGGTTAGCTTTAACTTGAAGGAATTACTGCACTGACATTTTGTGAGGCTTACAGTTTGGATTTAAGGCTGAAATGAAGCTTAAGGAGGATTACTGGTCAGCATGTGTAGGAGAATGCAATCAGACCAATAAATTTGGAAGCTACTCAGATCTGTGTCCTCCTTAAAGTCACAGAGGCTGGCTGGAAGGCCAGGTCAGAGCCTCACTATGTCTATGTGGCTTTCCTGGTGCTGTTATTTGGCTCTGTGCTATTGTTCCAAAAATTTTACCAAAGTATGCAGTATTTTTTTTACATGTTGCTATTTCTTGCATTCATGTTAAACATTTATCAAATTGGTGTTTTGTATATGCTTGACTTCCAGATTTAAACTGAATAGCTAGAATCAAACAATACCCCATAATTTATGACACATGGCAAGTGGAATGATAAGACTATTCATAATAAGTCATGTGATTTTGTGGCTTTATTGGATTTGTTCTCAAAAAGAAAATTTCTTATGTGATATTATAAAGAAAACAAAAATTTACAAGCATATCAAAATAGCAGAGTGATGAATTTGTTTATTATAATATATACAAGAAATGCTATGAGTTGCCTTTCTAAAGTCAAGGATTTTACAGTCTGGCCTGCCCTTATCATTACGATGTCAATATTTGAAATAATGGATAGAAACTGAGGCAGGGGAGTGACATTAATTAAGAGAGAAATATTTAAGGACAATGGCGATGGAAAAACAAATGCTGTTGAACTTATTATAAAACTTTTGAGGTTCTAAGCATTCACAATTTTCTCTCTGCTCTCTCTCACAGTACTTTTTAAATTAATTTTATTGAGAAAAAATGCAATATGACAGCTTCAAAACAGGTTGGTAGGAGAGTTCCAACAATTAATACATTGCATAGTGTTGTCTTTGTCATTCATAGCACAAGATGCAGACATGACATCCTGTCCAAGCACTGTTTGTACAGATCTTTCTTCATATTGAATTAAGAGAAAGTAGCTATATATCTATCCTGACTATTTTGTATATACAGATACAAAATTGTCCTTCATTTATATCACCACTTTTTGTTCAGTTTTGTCAAAACAAAAACGGAGCAAAACTGAAAAAAAAAAAAAAAGACAAATCTCACAGTACTTTTTTAAACACCAGATATCCACACCTCTAATGAAATTTAAATTTTGGCTGGTGGAGCTGACCCCTCGCTCAGGCTTTTCCCGTGAAGGGCACTGAGGCAGATTCCCAGAGAGGTTCATTAAATTGTTAAGGAAATGACACCCATGGGAGGAAAAAGGAGCAACAGGTTTCTAATTTATTGTTCTTTTGATATTTTGCTGTTACTTATGTTCATTTAACAAATTATCAAGGAAGATCCCTATTTTCCTTGATAAGGATCTGTATAATAACTTTAATTCTGGTCTCTTAATCATTTCAAAAAACTCTGCCTTCTCATCTCTTTTGAAAGTAAAAAAAAAAAAAAAAAGTCAAGGGCAAAAAGACTTAGTTTGCTTTGTTTCCCTCTACCTTTCTGGGAATTGCCTCAGAAGGTGGTATAGTATTTTATGATATTGTCTTTTTGAGACAGTGTGTTTAGTTCAGGTTGGCCTTGAACTCACATTGTAGCCAAGCCTGATCTCAAACTTACAGGGACCTTCCTGCCTCAGCTTCCTGAGTGCAGGGATTAGAGGCATGTGCTGCCGTGCCTAGCCTGGCTGCACAGTGCTTTTCCGTCTGGGACCAGGCCATTGTCCTGGTCGTGTAGACTTCTCCAAGAGGCACTCTGCTGTGTTCTCTTGTCTTTCTCCTTCCACTGTGGCTGCCTTTCCTTCTTTGCCTTCTTCCTTTATTTTCCCTTTAATAGCCTTCCAGACAAGATGGGTGTCTGTGTTCTCTCTCAGTTTGCCACCTGTACAAAGGAATCCCTGCGAAGGTCAGAAGTGCTCTTTTCAGACCACAGGCCTCTTTGTGGATACTGGACATATTGAGAAACAACCCCGAAAGTTTTCCATTTCTCATTAACTTTTAAAAGCCTTGCTGACTGCAAGTGCTCATTACACTGCGTTGTAAATGATGTTCGGAGGAAACGACTGCGGCCCGCTCAGTGCGCAGGGAGAATGCAAACAAGCGCATTGCAATTGCTTTTCCAAGGTGATGCATGCTGTAGCACTGAGCTGAGTTACTGCTATGAAAGTTGAAGTCCCAGAAGTCTCAAACCATGAAAAACAAACACACAATGAAAATACGCAATTTGTTCCATGTGGACTCTTGCCTCCCACTGACTTATTAAATGATAAGCAAAAGCTTTCTTTTCTAAAGTAAAGTATGGTGTGGGAAACTAGGGCTTCTCACTCTTTCTCCCGAATCACTTTTCTTTCTTCTTTGCCTCGTTCTCGCTTTATTATTTCTACTTTGTTGTTTTACTTTATGTATTAGGTTACATTAATAAGGAACCTTTAAGTGTTTTTATTGGAAGCTACAGTTGCAGCTCAGTTAAGCTGGAAGCACAGTAAACAAAACAGATGTCAGGAATGACCCCCGGCATTGCCATTGTTACCCAGTGTTGCTATTGTCTGTTGAAATATTTGTTGTAACCATACATTGCAACAATGTTGGAGTATTTGGAAGCCTAATAGTCTAAAAGTCATAATTACAATTGTCTATTTTTCTATTGAGAGTCTTCAACATAGGAAGCTGTCTTCAGAAAATCTATGCCTATAAAAGAGAAGAGCTATTTTTCTGAGGCAAAAGAAAGAAGCATGCATCATAAGCAGTGTTTGCGTTTCACTCAATACTAAGAAACGGGCAGCAGGAACACACTGAAATATCTTTCTTGTAGCATCGGGAACAAACTACACAGCTTTATAATGTGACATAAATCACTCCAGATGCCATGTTTTGCTACTGATCACCTGGAAATAGTGTGCCTTCTGTTACAGTTTTTGTTTAGGTGTCCCCCCCAAAGCCTCACAAAGTCAAGGGGTGGTTTCTGTAGTTTGTAGTTGATTATTGTGGGTGTGGGTGCTGCACTCACCCTGGGGCAGGTAATTTGAATTACAATGTAAAGAGGAGAGAGAGGCTAGCTAGCTGCCTGAGCTGCTGCCACTCCCTTTGCTCTTGGCTTTTGCCACCCCACTGCCATAACTGGTGCTCTATGCTGCTGTGTGCCATTCTGCCTTGCAGTCAGTTGAGTATGGACTAAAACCTCTGCTAATTACAGGGCTGGCCAGATAGCTCAGCAGACTAAAGCACATGCTTAGGCAGAACGCAGTGGCTGGGATTCGATCCCCAGCATGCTGTGCCGGCCCTGCCCCTGGGGTATGCTGAGATGGCAACTGAGACTGTGCATAGTGGTACACACCTGCAATCCCAGCACTTGGGAGGCTGAAAACAGGAAAATCACTACGAGTCTGATCTACATGTAGTGAGACCCTGTAGACCTGTAGACCCTGTCCTTAATACATTAAAAAAAAAAAATCTCTGCTAACTATGAACTAAATAAACCTTTCCTTCCTTCATTTCTTTTTTCAAAATTTTATTGATAAACAGATAGCAATGAGACAGTTTCACATCAAATAAGAAGTATAGTTTCAACAAATAATACACTGCATATATTCTTCTTAGTGGATAATTGCTGTACAAGATGCGGACTTGAGATCCTATTTACAAACACCCTTAGAACAAATCAT
>NW_004524705.1:6851392-6870431 GCF_000260255.1 Octodon degus | reverse complement strand
TGGGAGGCACTGCGGAGTGGTGGGGGGCGGCCCAAGGGGCTGGGAGAGGGTCCGGCCCACGCTGCACCTTGGCTGGGAGTGGTCCTGCAGGCGCAGGGTAGCAGGAAGCTCTCCACACACTCACCAGACCTGGGCTAGGACTCTCCTACCTTCATTTTGGGTGTCAGGTATTTGTCCCAGCAATGAGAGAAGAGTAACTGAGAGAACTTCATATATAAACTGTGCTTATATTAGGAGAACTATTCAATTTTGGTTGCAACTAAAGTCTCTATAACACATTCTCTCCCCACCCCCCTGGCTTATAGACTGAGAAGGAAAAAAGAAGATACATGGAGCACTAAAGAGTAATGCCTGGCTGAGAGACATTCTGGAAGCCAAATGTGCTCAGCAAAGCCACTGGTCCACATTCCTCCCTCTGCCCATGTTGGCGCTTTACCTTCTTGACTCACTATCTGGTTCCCCCAGTTTTCATTGATCCACATAAGATGGACTCAGGTGAGGAGGATGTTGGTTTGCACCTGGATTCCTTGGCCATTACTGAGATTACTGTTATCCTTCGTTGTGGCCGTTGCCCTCATGTCTACAAGTTTCCCCAGGTGATTCCTGGCCCATGTGCTTTGGAGGTGCTCCAGAGGTGGTCCTCCCTTCCAATGCAAGGCTCACTGTGTGGGGGAGCTTGGGCCACAGTTCCCTTCAAGCATGCCTCTTTTCTTCCAGATACAGGGCCAGACCTCCTCACTCCACACTTCAGTATCAGGAGGTTCTGCTGTTCTCCCACTCTCTCATTTCCTAAGGTTGGGTAGTAGCTTGGAATTTTTATTCATTTAAAGAAGAGCGTTATGTTCTCTCATTCCTAGATACTTGCTGTATTTCTTTTGTTTCTTCACTTTTATTTTCAGAGATGGAACTGGAAGCTGAGGCATGTTACTTGCTTTCCTCTCAAGAAGAAAAGGCCTTATGCTACTTCCCCTGTCATTCCTCCTTCTTTGAAGTCACATTGCTCTATCCAGTCGGGACATGAGAATTCTGAAACGTAAGAGTTTATTTAAACTTGTGTACTTGACCTCTTGGTTTCTTCTGATCTGAAGGAATTCTACTAGATCCTTGCCTGTGATTTTCTGATAACCGAATTGCTAAGCAAACTGTTAGCGAAATACAGGCAGTGTAGCTCACTTGAAATCAGCTCATTGCTTTAGAAAATCTCCTTTGCTTTCTAACACTGTGATTTGGGGCAAAAATTTGCCTCATATGATTATTCTGATGGCTCTGTGAAGTGACAATGAAAAAAAGTGATAGAAATGTTTGAAATGACATGGAGTTGGAGGACGTCTTGGGCTTAAAAGCTCATTTATGATAGTAACAAAAACGTTTATATGTCAAGCAAGAAACAGTAACACAGATATGAACATAAAAGCTTGGAGGCCTGTAAAAGATGCAAAGATAAACTTGAACAGATGGAAAGGCACATAGCTCATGAATCCATTGCTTGTGCTGTAATTTGAACCCTGTGTGAATTTGTAAACTGCACAAAAGCCAATAAAATTCAAACAAACTTTATTTTGGAGTTAGTTAAGTTTATACTAAAATCCATTTTTTAAAAAGTGTTAAGATGAACCAGAAAAAGGCTAAAATATAAAAATACAAGTTCTTAGCCTTGGCATACATTAAAATATATTTATAATATTTTATCAAAGCAGTGTAGTATTGGCAATTGAATAGACAGAAGCATCAATACAATAGAACAGAATATTCAGAAATATACTTCAGTGCATATGCAAATTTTATTTTATAAGTTCATTCACAGAAACAAAAATGGTCCCTTCTTTTCGTGTGGTACTGGGGCTTCAGCCCTGGCCTTATATGTCATAGACAAATATTTTCACACTAAGTTATTATCTCCAGCCCTCAGAAAAGATTTTTAAGGGCTTACACAAGCTCTGAGAACTTTTCCAATGCCTTTCTGAGAGCCACATACAACATGATGACCACTGAGTAACCAATTAGAACAAAAGCAATACAAGGAAAGCCATGACTTTTGGTATCCAAGACTAAGTTCCAAACGAATTAGAGACCAGAGGCACACATTGGAGCATTCTTCTTTTCCCATGAAGGGAAAGAGTTTCAAACTATGAATGAAAATCCAGAGGATATAAACATTGATAAATAAAATATTGATAAATTTGACTAATAAAAATAAAAGCATGTTGCATGACAAAAGTTTATTGTGAAGAAGGATGGAAATCTAAGAAGAAATATTTACACCATATGCCACTAGAAGAGCTTGCTGACTGCAATGCATTTACAAACAATGTCCAGCTCTTGTTCAGTGCAACAAAGGAGTAAGAGCTGAGTAGAAAAATGCGGGAAAATAGTGGTGTTAAGCTCAACTGTCTCTGCTACAGGGTAACAATATCATTAAGCTTCTCTTGTGAATGTTTAACAACTAAAGTTTGTGGACCAAAAATTACAGAAATAGAGGGGCTAGAAGGATATCCATTATTTTGGCCCTAGCCCTTCAAGGTCAGTGAGGACTCAGGACGTAGGAGGACCTGTACTGTGACATCCTATAACTCAGTGGTGTCCCAAATTTTGTGATCATGGGGATTATGGGGCAACAGAGGAAGTACTCCATGACGTATACTGTGCCTAAAGAGAGTCACCTACGGAGAAAAACTTTCTCAGGCTTTCACAGAGAGCAAATTGGCCAAGCAATGGCCATGACTCATCCAGATGGCTGACACTGACAAGAGATCTACAAGGTGCTGTACATGGTTCCAGCGTAAATCCTGAGGGGATTTGACTGAACTTGTCAGATACGAAGTTACGTTTTCAGTTATTTAGGTCTTGCTTTAACTTGGTCTTAACCATCCAGCAGAAAAGTATAACCATATTATAAAAGCAAGGCCATATTATTCTTTTGAGCTGTAAGAGGCTCAAGTCAACAACTTCTGACAATTACCAGTTCTGCTGATAACTCACTACTATTCTTCACTGTAGGACTATATTGGGTAATTTTGCTGAATTCAAGTACCTACAATCTTTAGACTGGCTTCAAGTATGAAAAGGTTCTTTATAGACTTCTCTAAATACAGCTTTTCTAACTGCAGTGGAGCAACCATATCTGAAAAAAATAAAATGAAAAAGGGCGCTATGTTGGGAGCCATGAATCTAGGAAATCTATCAAATATATCAAGATGGGACTTGGCCCAGTGCCTAAAGCAAACAAGCTACCTCACTCCAGAGATGAACATCCTGTCTGGTGCAAGTTTGCTATCAGTTGCTGGGCAATCTAGTATTAAGTATTACTAACTCCACAAAAGTGTAAAGGGCTGGCCAAATAGCTCAGTGGACTAAAGCACCTGCAAGCAGGCACAGGGAGTTTCAATCTCTGGGCCTGTGGTGCTGGCCCCACCCCTGGGAGACTGGGTGAGTGGCTGTGGTGGCAGACGCCTGTGATCCCAGCTCTTATGAGGCTGTAAACAGGTGGCTCGCTACTTGTCTGGTCTAGTAATGAGACCCTGAACACCCTGTCGACCCTTCCATAAAACAAAAAACAAAAAACAAAAATAAAAAAACCAGAAATGTAAATAAAGGACAGTTTTGTTGTAAAAAAAAAGAGGAAGGAGGTACGAATTAGGCTAGATATACAGCTACTTTCTCTGAGTTCACTGTGAATAAAAGTTTATACTAATATTGTTTAGAGAAGATATGTCTGCATCTTGTCCTCTGATTTACTACTATGATGACAATATGCAATGTATTAATTATTGTAAATGTCCTACTAATCTGTATTGAAACTGTTTCATTGCCATTCTTTTTTTCTCATTAAAATGAATAAATTTTTTTTAAAAATGGGGAAAAGACATGAAGAGTGCACAAACATACATTTTATAAAATTCTCTTAAGCACAAGAAGTAATTCATATTTGTATATAAAGTAATATAAATTAAAATAACAGCAAGGTACTACTTAACATTTGCAGGTGAAAAAATGTGACTGATAAGAAAGGCTTTGAGAAAATCTGCAATATCATAAATTACTTGGGAATACAAGCTGGTACCACTGTTTGTGAGAAACCTGTAGTAAAAAAGGCACATCATATATTTAGTTCTTATCTAAATGGTCTTGCTTCTAAGACTTCATCTTGGATACAAGTCAAAAATATGAAGATGTACATGCACAAGGTTAATAATCATAGCACCGTTTGCAGTTGCTCAGTGGTGTAAACAGCTACACCCCAGAGTGAATGAGCTACGGCAAATGGCAGACAGTGGAGTAGGATTGGGAATAAAAAGGAACGTCAGTCCTATGAACTGACAATGGCTTATTTCTTGGACATTATTTAGTTAAAAAACAAGCTACAAAATATAAGCTATACAAATTATACATCCTATTATTTTTGCAAAAGTGGAGGAAAATAACGTGTGTGGACACATAAAAACATCCCTGTATTGGTTTATGTGTGGCAGAGTGATATCAGAATAAACCAGAAACTGGTAGACAGATCCCCTAGCGGAAAGGAAGAAAGCTGAATGAGTTTGGGGATTAAGTAAGTCAACGGGAGAGGAGATGAGGAGATTGAAATTTTGCTGGACTTCTGAAACGTGTTGAAATTTTACGTGTTAAAATACAGAATAACCCCAGTATGGTGGCACAACCAGTACCCCCAGCCCTGAGATGTGCTGAGGCAGGAGGAAGACACTCTCTAGCGGGTAACTCAATGGGAGCGTGACTGTCTCAACAATAAGTGAAAATGAGAGGTAGACAGAGATTGTGGGAAATCCTGAGTTCAAATCCTACCCACACACACACACACACACACACACACCCATTCACACACACTCACACACAAAGATAAAATAAAATAATAAAACACAATCAACCAATGTTAATTTCATAGTTTTTGATAACTGCATTATCATTCTGTCACACACATTGGAGCACCGAAAAGATATACGGGAGCTCTTCGTAGTATTTTTGAAAAATTTTAGTCTGAAATTAAAGAAAAATTAAACCAAATTAAAATCTCCAAAAAGGTGTCTGAAAGACAGTGCTCAAAGGTGGTGTGCAATTACTATTTAGTAGTTTGAATCCTGCAGTTGTTCCAATCCTTCAGAACTGAAGTTCCAGACTGGAAGGCCCAACGCTTATTGCTTTTCAGGGAGAGCGTTCTGTGCCTCACCTGTCAGCTCTCTCCATAGGTGACCTGGGCCTTATTTTCTAAATGAAGATTAAAAGGCCACTCCAGACATCCAAACTAGGATGGTGGTCACACATTATGAATCCTACAATTTTGCACAGCAGGGAAGAAATACCTTTATTTATTTTGATCTTTAAGTATATTCCAGTTATGTATTTAAAAATAAACTAAGTGAGGTTTCTCCCTCAGTGCTATCCAGCGTTGCTAGAGGACTCTGACATCAATTTAATCTTTGGTTTTGTTTTTAAAATGATTCCTCTTCTGTAGACAAGCTTAAAGCACTCCTTGTCTTGTTAATTTCTCTAGTGCTTTTACAACAGAGGTTTTAGTATCCTGGTCTTCAGTCTAATTATCTTTTACTTAACATTTTATAACATTCTTTACACCTAAAAATGATTCTCTAACCATTTCCTCCCTTGTTTTTTCTTTCTTATGAAGTCCTTGTTATAAGTGGCTACATGTCTACTTTCTTTATCCTTACATTTTAATTCATCCTTGGTATTTATTCTCTCCTGAGGACTTTGGGTGAGCTTTTGACATGCTCTGTCCTGCTGTTCAGCTCATTCTCCATGTACTCCTGTTTAAGGAGGAAGGTGTGTCTGGGCCCCCAGTTTTAAAGGGGTCCACTCCTGGTTGTTTGGTGGCTGTATTGGGGTCCTGTAAGGAGCAGCACATGGCGGTAGCACCTGGGAAGGCAGAGCTGTCTTCCTTCTTGTTTTGGTTGCCAAGGGGGGAAGGCCGGGGCTTTTGGGTTCCCTGGTTGTTTTTTTTTGGGTTGTTCCCTTGGCTTTGGGTTCCTGTTGGGTTGTTCTTTGTTAAGGTTTCTTTTCCTTTTGGGCGGCTTCCCTTTTTGGGGCCCAGTTTTCCCCATTGGGGGCCTCATGGGTCAGTCCAGAATCAAGCTACAGCAAATAATCTCACACATGATCTAACACAAAGCACACACAGATACACACGGACATACACACTATCTTTCACATCTGTCCCCTTGACTGGATTCTCAACCATTTCTTCGTGCACATTTATTAAGTCTGTACTACATAGCACATTATTGCTGTATCACTGTAGCTCTGCTAGCCCTAGTGTAGATTATTGTTTGCCTCTCCATAAAGTTCAAATTTTGAAGGTCATGTTAATTTTCTTGTGAATTCAATTTCTATTCCTTTGAAATAGTGCAGCCTAGCCAATATAGAAATCTTTGATCCATTCTTCTCTCCTTATCATTTCTCTTCTTATCTCTCTCCTGAAATTTTGTTAAATAATTTTGATATATAAAAGGGTATGGAAAACATTACTCAGTTGAAAAAATCAGTGGAGTGTATGTAGTTAGAGCTAGATTGATGCATGCTTTTTTCCATTGCCACATTAAACTTCATCAGTCCTTTTGCTCCCAGAAGAATACCCTTTTCTCTTATGTTTCAGGAGGTTGTTAGCTCCAAGGACCATCTGCCATCTCACGTTCTGAGATAACGTTCAGCTCCATCTTTCCACATCCTTCTTGTGATTCCAGAAGACAGAAGTGACGACCATCGAGCCCCGGGGTTCTCTTCTGTATGACGTTCCTCATCAATGAGAGTACACATTCTCTTAATTGCAAAGGTCTGAATAAAATCATGTCCTTAACTGCCTGGTACATTATATTATCTTTTGTATCACTTACAACACTGCATTAAAAATAGGTTTTTCAGTTTATAATTATCCGTGTGGAGTTCTCTAGGTGGAAGAGATTAATTTCAGAGAGCAGCTGTTGTACATGAAAAATACTTTAATTTTTTAATGCTGTGACATCTTTGGCTCTTTCTCCAATGAGCTAACTTTATTAACAATGAAAACAATTTTTATGTCAAATTTCTAATGCCCTTCTTGCTGTTAGAAATGAATTTAGCTTCTACTAATAGTCTCAAAAATGTGGGTAGCATATACTGCATACCGTTTAAAATTTTTGTCTATGATTTCCTCTGAACCAAAAATTTTCCTCTGAAAATGTTTCCTTGTAGCCATCTAATTATTTTTAAGGAAACTGATCTTCAATATTTCCTCATCATTTTTTGCTTAGTAACTTCATTAAAAGAACTAAGGAAGTGGTGTTATAAATATTTGTCTAGAACTCCTAACATTTTCCTAATCATGACAGGAACACAAATCTTCCTTGTTTGAAGAAAAGCCACTGGTAGGGCTGACACATAAACCACAGAGACAGCATAATCAGCATGAACTCCCTTGTCTGACAAGAATGTGCTTGTAGTTTAGGCGTCTTTATTTTTAGTGTTGTTCACTGTCATCAGCGCTCACAGTCTCTGCCCTTGTAGTCTTACCTTTCATAAGTAGTTAAGAAAATCTGGGGGGAGTTGATGGTCAACCAGCAAGAAGTGTCAAAGCATTCATCATTCCAACTTCCCTCCCAAGAAACAAAACAAATTATCCTCCCAGCTGGGCTCCTTGCTGCCCTCTGGGCTGAGGCCTAACGGGGTGTGAACTTTCCCAGCTGGCTCTCCACATGTGAGTGTGTCATTCCATCAGGAAGCCACTCAAAGCATACTTCCTCAGTTTGATTAATATTTTCCTTTCATTTCTAACATGATCCCAAGTACGTACTGTCTTTCTTTGTCTTGCTCTGGTTTTTTGCGCTTGCCCAGTTTCTTTTTTCTCCCTCCTTACTTTACACAGCTATTCACTTACTAGGTTGAAGGCCAGCAAACACACTAAACATTTTGTTGGTTCTAAATTTTGTATCACTGTTACAAGCATTCTATTCTTATCTGAATTTGCATGATCCATGTACATGGGTATGTAGGAAAAAAAATTTCAAAAGATTTAGATTCTCCACTAAGCACCAAGCCTTTGTGCATTGATGTAGGATTATCCCAAAAATAATCTTCAGAAAGAGGCCACTTATGAATACATAATGTCCAAGTGGTTGAGGTACAGTCTTCTAAAATCAGGCCAAGTTATTATTTGAAAATATGAGAGGGCAAAGTCAGATGGATTTACTGTATGGTGGAAGTCTCACTTAGGTAGCATGAGTAGCATAACATGTTAAACAAAATACAGAATGGAGGGGCCGGGGAGATGGCTCAGTAGAATAAGCACTTCCTTGGCAAGCTCAAGGGTCTGAGTTCAATCCCTGGTTCTGCCAAAAAGAAAAAAAAAAAACAAAAGAATGGAATAAAGCCATTGCTATAGTCAAAGAATTTACTACCTAACCAGGTTGATAAATGAAAAGAACTTGATGCTAGAACTTGGACATATAACGTAGACCTTAGATTTCATCCTTAAGGGTTTCAATGATATATTTCCAGAAGTCATAGAGAACGAGAAAACTTCTGACAATAAATGTATACAAGAAAAAAATTTATGTTAGTGAACTAAAAGACTTTCTCAGAGGAGAAATTGTACTTCTTTTAATTTTGTATTTCTGATTTTTGATCTCTTGCTCATTGTCTTCTAACATGGTTTTCTTAAATGATTGAGCTTTGGTTGAAAGTCACTCTTCAAAGTAGCATTTGGATTTCTGGAGGAGGACTTTTAATGAACTATGAGAGACAATTTATTTTCAAGGGAAATCAAGAGCTCTTGGTCCTTTCAGTTATCAACTAAATTCTAAGTTATATCTCCAACGTTTCTCAAATTGCCTACTAAAGTATATTTTACAATTTTTCCCTCTGTCTATGTTGCACACCAACTCACAAATCCCTGAGCTTCTGCTTCATCTTTGTGTGACTGTGAAATGCAGAAGGTTTTAAAATCTAGTTGGTCTGGGGAAAGAACAGGGAAAGGCTTACTTAAAATATAATAAATGGAAGGTGTCCTGAGAAATGATGCTATTTTATACACACATGTAAAATCGGTCAATGAATAAACACTTCCTATAGATAGACATATGGATATTTGCATATAGATATACATAAATATTCACACCTACATGAAGTGTGATCAAAATATATGATACGATTTTAAATTAAAATTTTTATTACAGTGAAAGACACACAGTTATTAGCCCACTTCATAAAATTCCTCCTCTATTCAGTCATACTGTTCCCAACATCTTTCCCTCTCAGAAAGTTATGGGAATTCTCTGCTGTGACTGCTTTGACTTTCAGAATCCATTCAAAAACTTTAGCTTTCATAGTCCTGTTAACTTTCAGTAAGAGTCAGAAGTCACATACTCTTACAAGGTCTCAAAAGGCACAGAATTGAAGAATATGGGTCAGTCCTTGATTTGAAGTTATACTATAAAGATACTGTGATAAAATCAGCATGGTAATAGCATAGAGACAGACCTGAGGATCAATGGAACACATTAGAAGATGCAGACACAATTGGAAGCACACTCAGCCACCTTATTTTTGATAAAGGGACCAAACGTGTTCATTGGAAGAAAGAAAGCCTTTTTAATAAATGGTGCTGGAAAAACTGGCTGTTCACATGATGTAGGCTAAAACTAGACCCATGCACATCACCATACACAAAGCTACAGTCAAAATGGATAAAAGATTTAAATATTAAAATAGAAACACTAAATCTTCTGGAGGATGTAGGTAGAAATCTTAAAGACATACATGTAGGTAGAGAGTTCATGAACAAAAACCAAACCGTGTGGGAAATACTTCAAAGAATCAACAACCAGGATCTCATATTTTTGCAGTTTCTGCACTTCAAAACAAATCGCCAAGAGAATAAGCAGAAAACCCACAAACTGGGAAAGAAGGATAATTGACTATTTCTCTCACAAAGGCCTTCTATCTAAAACATGCTTTTATTTTTTAAATTCAGCCCCCCCCACCAAATTCAAAGACTCGATCCAAAAATGGGCATAAGATGAATATATACTTCTCCGAGCAAGAAATACAAATGGGAAAGTAAATATATGAAAAAATGTTTAACATCATTGGTCATTTGAGAAATGCAAATTAAAACAACACTGAGATTCCATCTCACCCTAGAAAGAATGACTAACATCAAGAAGTCAGCCAATAACAAATGCTGGAGGGGCTGAGGGGGAAAAAGGAACCCTTATGCACTGTTGGTGGGAGTGCAGACTGGTACAACCACTATGGGAATCAGTATGGAGAGTCCTTCAAGCTAGGATTGGCAATCTCATTCAAGCCAGCTATTCCCCTCCTGGGTATTTTTCCAAAAGAAATGAAAACCTCATACCACAGCAATATATGTGCATCCATGTTTATAGCAGCACAATTTGTCATAGGTAAATTTTGTAAATAACTCAGATGCCCATCAACTGAAGAATGTATAAAGATGTGGTATTTTTATACAAAGGAGTATTATTCAGCTACAAAGCAGGATAAATTTGAGGCTTTTTTTGTCAGTAAGTAGATGCAACTATTGAACATACTCTTAGGTAAAATAAATTAGAGACCCTCATGTGAAACATTGTATTGTCTCCTTAGTGTGAGAACATGAAAGAGAAAAATGGAATCTGAAGGGTATAATAGATACTGGGAAAGTGGAATGAATTTATTCAAAAGGAAATAGTTACTGAGTTGAAGAGAAGGACAGGAGAAGGACTAGGGGGAAGAGATACATCTGCACATGTAAGTGGGATGGTTTGGACAACTGTACTGTGGACTTCTGCTGGTCTATGGAACCAAGCAGCCTAGTCTTTAATTTGTTTTGCCTCCTTTTTGCAATTATTGGTATATTTTCTCTTCTTAATTCCTCATACATTTCTTTCTTCCTTCTTTTTTCCAATTTTACATCTATATCTCAGGTAATGTGAATAACTAGTTGGAAAATAACACTATTACAACAAATACTCTGAAATTCCTATCAATTTGCTAAGTGAAATTTTGTTTCACTTAAGTTTTTGTTTTAATTTTAATTTATACTCTCTTTAAAAAATAAAAAAATTTAAAAAGAATATGAGTCATCCCTTAATGTCATTATTTATTTCATAAATTCACTAACTTTTCTTCAAATTATCAAGTAAAGTCAATTTTAAACAGTTATATGTGTCTTATCCTTAATCAGATTAACTAACAGCTAGTTAAATTTGAAATACCCCTGAAAGTTTAAGGAGGCTCCTGTCCTTGAGATTTGTTTATTCATTCAATTCTTGCTACTAGAATATTGATTTCACTTACAATAGGCTATAATTATACTATAATAGGTATAATAGGCTACCCTATAATAGACTCTGAAGAAATAGAAGTAGAAAAGGTAGACAAGATTTGTAATCTCATAAATGTTTATTTAATCTGAAATAACCAGCTTAACCATAGTAAGCAAAAGAATAGTCATATCTTTTAATGATTTCTTCATAGACATTATTAAAATTGCATTTATTTAAAATTATTATTTTCTTTAATTTTTATGTGTAAGGCACAAAGGACACAGTATCAGTAAACAAGACAATGTTCTATTACTCATGGGACTTTTTTTGTTTGTTTGTTTCATTTTGTTTTAACTATCTGTCTCAGTTACTTTTCACTCTTTGCTGGGACAAAATACCTGACACCCAAAATCAAGGAAGGGAAGGTTTATTTAGCTCACAGTTAGTGGTGGTTTTAGTCCATATTCAGCTGGCTCCAAGGCAGAGAACCACATGACAGAGGGTGGCCATTCCTGGCAGCAGAAAACAGCAAAGAGCAAAGGGAGGGGCAGCAGCTGCTGTTTCTAGCAAATCCTGTCTCCCCTCATTGCAATGTAATCAGGCTGCCCTGGGATGGGGGTGTAGAACTCACACGATGTTCATGCCCTCCTCTTGCACAGGATGAGGATATTTGCAAAGTGAGAACCCTGGTTCCTTCTCAATCACTTAAACTTTTAAACTTCTCAAGTTGACATAATATATGAGCCAGTACACAATGGAACTGTCCTCATTCAGTTTTTCTTTTGCCCAACCAATCAGCAAATCCTGTGGTATAACTTGGAATCCCACTCCTTAGTGAAGAAGGAAATTAGAGACGGGCACACCATGGCTAAATTGCACCATCAGACACATTCCCACTACCTGCTTCCAGTCCCAGCCTTCTGACAAATCACTATTTGGAACTAAAGCCAGAGGAAATAGTTGCTTGGCCCAATGGACATCTTCCCTTGCACAGAGCATATTTTTAAGGTTACTGACCCACTCAGCTTTAGGGGACAACTTCGTGATAACAGAGTAGAAAATGCTCCACCACCTAGCCAGTATACTCCAGTTTCTGCTGCCCAGGTAACAGCGTCTCTCCCATCTCCTAGGAACTGTTGGTCACTATGATGCATAACATAAGAACCAAGCAAAGGCAGCCACGTGCTCTGCGTCTGCACTTTCCCTTTCAACCCCAGGACAACCTCCCTCTGTGAGAACTGAATCCTACTCACCACTTCCCAGGCACTGCAGGGCTGGGATGAGCACAGAGAGCAGAAACACCTGCATGGCTGGAGCTCTCCACCTCTCTCTAACCCATGTTATCTGAATTATGTAGCTGATTAGGAAAAATAAAGTTAAATGAGGCAGAACTAACTCTAAGCCCACCGCAGCTGGCTCTCGCTCTGGAGTAGCACATCACTTCAGATGCTGCCCATTCTTTCTTAGTAGTTACTCACCATGCCTACCTTGATCACTTAATCAGAATATGAGGCAGCATTAAAAATGTAGCAGATGTTTAAATGAAAAAATAAAGTTAAAATATTGATTATAGTAAAAAGACATATTGCCCACCAAAATGCTCACTGTCACTTCAAGCACACTTGTGCCATTGCTCTTTCACGATTGCTTTCACTCTAGGAAAGTTCCAGAAGTCAGATAATTTTTAAACAAGAGAATAAACTTTACTATTATTTTGTTTTATTACTTATAACTAACACTGATGCAGAGAATGGCAATGTAAACATAGTTAAATGTCAAAGCACAAAACTTAGCCCATTATAGTCACAGCATCAAGTAAAATTTAAAAATTACACACTACTATAGATAAAGAACTTAGCATAAATAAAAAAGTACATAAACAGATGCTTCTAGAATTGCTCAACATAGCAAGCACAGAAAGAGCAATTACACAGATTGTAAAAGTGTGACTTTGTCTTATATTAAGCTATTAAGAAATATATTCATTCATGTAACTAGCAAGTATTTCTTGTAATTTTTTTTTTTTTTTTTTTTTGTATTTTAGGGAAGGGTCTGCAGGTGTTCAGGGTCTCACTACTAAATCAGACTCATGGTGATTCTCCTGCTTAGAGACTCCCAAGAGCTGGAATTACAAGCATGCGCCACCACGCCCCGCCTCAATTGCTGTCTCAGCATGCCTGTGGGTGGGACCGGCATGGCAGGCCCGTAGGTAATGCCTGTATCTATTTATCTAGCTGATAGTCTTCAGTAGTGGCATTCATTCTTTCTTTGATTATACCTCACAAAGACACTTAGGAAATAGGACGTTTAGGACTGCTTTAGAAAGTGGTAAGAACAATAGTATTGCTGGGCGTGGTGTCTCCTCATGCCTGTAATCTCAGCACTCAGGAGGTTGAGAAAGGAGAATCATCGCTGCCCTGAGTTCAAGATCATCCTAGGCTCCATAGTGGTTCCAAGCCAGCCTGAACTACATAGCAAGACCCTGTCTTAAAACAAAACAAAACAAATGAGATAAGTGTGTTCAAAGTGAGGTGAGCTATATTGAGGGGGGGCTAATAGCAATGTGTCTTTTAATATACTGATTATTAATTTAAATATTTGCCTTACTTCTTGATCACACGTGAAAAAGGAAAATAATTTAAGCTTGTCTTAGTGACTCAGTAAAAATTATGTGCCGACCGACCATTTCACCTATCTATACTATAGTATTTCTCTAAGAGCAAAAGAGAAAATGTGCTCAGCAAAATTACTTCACATGAATTTCTTCCCCCTTCCCCATGGCCCATGTTGGCTTGTTTGTGAGCACCTACTCTCCCCCGTTATGATCTCCTGGAGTCCAGTGTGCCAAGACTGACAATATTTGTACAAAATAAAAGTAAGAAGTCTGCAAGTGAAGGCTTGGGGTGTCTTTGCAAATGCAATGTGTGTCTGTTAAGATGAAAATACGTTTCAAGTTTAATTTATCTGCTCTGCATATTTCTTCCACAGCATTTAGGTGAAGATGGCTTGTAATTAAGGGGAAGCTGTAGCTGGCTGATTTAACCCAAATTTTTAAACCGGTTGTGAGTGGAGCTAACCACAATGAAATGCCATCACCCACAGGCTGAAAAAGTCATTCTTTGACTCTCAGGAGATATGCTAAGGGTTATCCACAAGTGTGGAGAGTTCTTTAGAGAAAAGTGTCATTGAGAAGCTTCTCTAGAGGTTAACCAAACATGCTCTTAGCTTTTACTTGATGTGGTGTCTATGTAGTTGGAACTGCCGAGCCTACATTCATGAAGCCAAATAAATCCACTGGCTTCTAGAAAAGGAGACTATTTCTGCAACTTATTTACTAGCATAGTATTTATTAGTTCATAAATATCAGGCACAGTTTTAGTTTTTGAAGATCCTCGCTTTCAAAGGATAAGAACACGGTGAAAACTCAAGGACGATTTCTTTTCAAGATGTTATAATTTTGTGAGGAGAACAAGGCACTCAATATGGTCCACATGAGGAGGTGTGGAGCCTTTGTCACTGACAGGGAGAGTGAGGTCTGCTTACTAGAGGAGTATAAAAATATCTGCGACAGACAATTTCTCAGGTCTTTCAATTTAACTTTCTAGGTTAGAATGATAGGAAGATACAGACAGAACCTTTTGACCAGAAGTGAACTAAACCACTTTCTATAAAGGGGAAAAGATTTGTGACACTTAACCTACAGCTTGGGATTAAGGCTGGTTACAGATCAGCAGCCCCAGTTGGCTGAATGGATTTAATCATGGACTGATGATGGATTTAATCATAGACATTTTTAAAATCTATTTCCTTCTATAATCCAAAACTCCAGTGAAAAATTCTCTTCCAGTCAACAATCTGATAGCATTAAAATAACAGAGATTGCTACAAAGTATTAAAATAAGGAAGTTGAAGGGGAAGAGAGATAGCTCTGGGGACTAAGCTCTTGCTTTAGGTAAGCACAGTGAGCAGGGTTTGATTCCCAGCACCACATGCCATACCAGCTCCTCCCTGGAGTACACTGAGCTGGCCACTGAGATCCGGCATGATGGTGCATATGTGTAATCTCAGCACTGAGGAGGCTGAAAATAGGAGGATCGCTACAAGTCCAAGTTGCATCATGAGACACTGCAACAACCAAATAAGTAATAAAATAAAATGAGGTTGAGCAATACTGACGAAATATTTATTCAAAAGGCCACAAAGTCAGTAAATAAAGAATGATGGAGAGATAATGTGGGATATGACAAAGCTATCTGACTAATTCATAAAGTAGCTAAGATAGAGCCAACTAGTAAATTAGATGAGTACTTCCTAAATATCATCTACTTTGTTACTTTTCCAGGCTTAGAAATAGATAGAATTAGATTATCTCTCATTCTGGGCATTCTGGGAGATAGAATGAGACTCTTTTGAAGTTCTAGAAAAGGATAAGGTATAGAAGTGCTACCTGCTGGTATAATAGCTAAATATTTCCTAGAATTGAAAAAATATATAAATATTCAAGTTGAAAGTACACTTTAATATCAAGAATAATGCTAAATTAACACCAAAGTTCACAATAATTAAGCTGCAGAAAATTAAAAAGAGAAAGAAAAAGTGTGAGCTGAGGAGATAGCTTAGCAATCTATGTGCCTTCAGGGCACGCATAAGGTTCAGAGTTCAATCCCTGGTACTAGAAAAAACAAAAAACATAAAAAAGGAGGTGTGGCAAGATAGCTCAGTAGACAAAGCATCTGCTTTGGCAAGTACAGGGACCAGGATTCGATCCCTGATCTCTCATGCAGCACTGGTCCACAGGCATGCTGAACCCATGACTGAGTCCCGGCATGGTGGTGCACCCCTGTCATCCCAGCAATGGGGAGGCTGAGACAGGAGAGTCACTATGAGTCTGAGGTGCATAGTAAGACCCTGTACCAAATACATGAATGAATAATTATAAAGAAAAGAGTGTAAGAAAACAGAGAGAAAGAGAGAGAGAGAGAGAGAGAGAGAGAGAGAGAGAGAGAGAGAGAGAAACAGAGAGACAGAGAGACAGAAAAGCTGAACAGGCTCTGTCTATCAACAGATGCCAGGACATAATGGAATAGAAGCATCAAAATGCCAAGAAAAGACTCCTGCCAGCATAGTTTTATATGAGCCACATGACCGTTCAGGAGCTCAAGCGAGTAAGGGTATGTTTTGACACAAGAAAACAAAGGAAGTTTCTACTCAAAGACTCTCCCAGCAAAGTATTCTTTCAGGAAAGAGTGAGGAAGTGGGAGCGCACAAGGAAAAGTAGAAGTGGCATCCGCAACAGAAGGACAACCTTGGCTGCAAAGAACAGAAGAGAAAATAGGATAGAACCACACGGAGGCAATTTTTAATTTATTTAAAGGAAATGTTTTGGGGTTAACTTTAAATATAATCACTATCTATATGGGGCTATTTAAGTACAAATTAATTAAAATTACTTGGAGTGAACACCCCTATATCTGTCACACAGGTCACCTTTCAAGGGGCCAGTACACCCACTGGTGTGTAGACAATGGTCGTGGTATTGGATTGCTCAGAAAGAGAATATTTCTGTCGCTATTCTGGTAGATAGCATGAGTGAGAGTTCAGGCTACACCAGAAATCTGAGTGATTTGTCTTCTTTAAGCACCTAGAAAGAGTGGATAAAATATAAATGCATAATCTAATTTGATTTTAAAGATACCAGCTGGGTCGTTTCATGCAATAGTGTCTCGTAAACAGTTTCATCATGATCTTCTGCACTCTGCCTTCTGTGTGGCAACCAGTAAATGCAATATACTTGTTTCCAAATGTCACGCGTTACCTCGTGCTGGGGAAGTGCTTGTGAAGCTTAGGGATTCAACTTTGTTACAAAACACAGTCCTTTAAGATACCTGAAAGGCCCCTTCTTATTTCTTTGTGTTCAAAGTCAAGTTGTTGGACCACAAACAACCAAACAAAAAGAAATGATGCGAGAAAATGATGTTTTTTATTATTATTATATGCACACTTAGGGTTTTTCAATTGTCATAAGAGGTTGAACAAGACAAAGTTTTCTTGTTTTGAAAGCTCTACACATCTATAATGAATTATTTTACACCCCTTCATAAGGAAAGGCAGGATGAATCCATTTTTACTAGGTTAATTAGGCTTCGTTTTTTTTTTTTTTTTTTTTTTTAACAATGTGCATGAAATTCTCTACCGGTTCATTAATTTACTTATCCATTCTTTATTTACCCATTTACACAGAGATTACATTTAATTGGCTGCTGTGTTCTAGGTACTGTTCTGACTTACGGATTTATGTTAATCAAGACTACCCTTGCTCTCCTGGATCTTGTTAGTCATAGTAAGAAAAAAACCCTTTAGATCAAATCACATGAAATATAGCTGTATTTGCAGCTAAAAGATGTTTGACTGTTGGCAATTCGCATGTTTCATTTAATAAATAGGTCATTTCACTTAGAATAACTGAAGTGCTGCTGGTGTGACATTGTATGTATGGCCCTAAGTGAGCAGGAGGACTTCCTGGAAGCCATGAGGGCCAAGTTCAGATCTATAGGAAGAGACAGGAGAAGATTAAATAATGTCCTAGGTGGGGAAGTCAGCTGATGGTTGGGGCCCATTAGCCACTAATCTCCCCTGCGCTGCATGTGTGGTTTGGAAATCAAGTTATTAATAACAGCCATTCAGTATCTCAAATTTAAAATCTAATATCTAATATGTGTGTATATGTGTTTATTTATGGTAACAAATACCTGGGATTTAGCCTCTTACACTCCGAATGAGATTAGCCAATCCCATGTAGCTCACTGACCAGGTGATGGCCAAGTAAGACCAAGACCATGTCATTCCAGGCCCAAATATGCCTGCTTGTAGCCAGCCCAGTGACTTCTCTGCTTTGCCTACGTGTTCAGTCTTTAAAGCTTACGGTTCTCACTGCTACATGGAGCTCTCCGAAGCTCTTTTGGGCGTGAGTGCAGCTCAGTCTATTAATTGCTCTTTACTTCCTGTTAAGAGGCTGGGTCAAACTCCACCATCACAGGGAAAAAGCAACATAGATGAGCACAAGTGTGAAATGAATGCATTCAGGATAAATTCAAAATGATATAAAAAGTTGTAGGCATGCTTTTAAAATAAAAAAAAATATTTAAACTTCCAGTTGTACTATCATTCAAATTTCAAAACTCAAGTTATGGACAGAAGTATCTCCTACCCTTAATATCTACCCAGGCCCATGGTTTCTCCTTCCGCCCCCTGGCAAAACTTTCATCTTTTCAGAGATTTTCTTTGAACACTGAAACTAATATGAATCTAAGTAGTTTGCTGATGTGTTTTACATAAATATGGTGTGCTGTCCACACAGTTTACCTTCTGTTCTCAGTTAATATACACTAAACATCTTTATGCATTTTAAATGTTTTTAATGTTTTATTTATTTATTTGGTACAGGGCCTGGTGACCCAGCTTGGACTTGTAGTGATCCTCCTGTGTCAGCCTCCCCAGCTCGGGGATTACGCCACACATCTAGGGTTCTGGGGCCAGAACAGCATGTGGTACCAGGGACCCAACCGGTGAGCTTACCAGGCAGGCACTTAGACTGCTGAGCTCTCTCTCCAGCCCTTATATATTTTATATACAAAGTCTTCTCATTCTCTTTATATACCAGACTATTCTATTATCTGCATTTTTTGCAGTGGATTAAATGATATGAAACAACTGATAATTAACTGAAACTTAACATGTATTTTCTGAGAGACATATATATATATATGTTT
>NW_004524705.1:6843896-6851292 GCF_000260255.1 Octodon degus | reverse complement strand
GGTATACAGATGAATGTCCATTTTGTATCTGTGTATTCAAAGTGGTTAGGATAGATATATAGTTACATTCTCTTAATGAATAGAAGGATTTGTTCTAATGGTGTTTGTAAATAGGATCTCAAGTCCACATCTTGTACAGCAATTAACCACTGAGAAGAATATATGCAGTGTGTTAATTATTGAAACTGTCCTAGCGATTTGATTTGAAACTGTCTCATTGCTATTTGTTTATCGATAAAATTATGAAAAAAAACCAAAAGTGATACACAAATAAAAAAAAAAAAAAAGAAAAATCACTAGAATTCTAACACAAAGTTCTTTGTTATTCCAGTTTCTCTTCTACCATGGATCAAAACATATATATATTTGCGCTTATTCTGAAAGGAAAACAGAACTTGGGTAAAGTGAACTAAACACCATGAGAGGACAAAGAACCAGCCAAAGCCTTCACTGGTGCTGCTTCTTCAGGCTGGGAGAACTTGGACCAGCGCTGAGCCTACTGAGCTTCAGTTATCTCCATCAAAAAACTCGTTATTCCTTAAGAGACTCACTGTTCCACTAAGTTGTTTTTTGCTTTTTCTAAACAAAAGGTGTCAAGTAGAGTGAGTAGGAGTGCTAAGGCCACTTAGCAGGCCTCATTGCTACATGTTTCTGTCCCAAAACGTTGTCTTAATTTTGGGAAAATGTGGAAGAAAAAAAGTGTTCTTGTTTCTGCAGAATTTTGCATTTAAAACACAGGTAATGGATTCTAAACAAAATTGCAGATAGAAGATCAACAAATTTTGTGTACCAAATAAAGTGTGTGGCTGTTATAGTTAAAAATGATGTACTACAGGCTTGAAATTTGCTGGCTATAGTCTAAGTATTCTCACCATGTAGCAGGCACACACATGCACACACACATGGATGCATGCACACATGCATGCACACACTGCACGCACACACACGTGCACACACATGCACACACATATCTATGTGAAGAATATGTTGATTAGTTTGATTGTGGTTATCAGCTCATTTTGTCTAGTGCTTCACAACTTAGCCTGTACCTTCTTATGTAACATAATTCATGGTCATTTAATATTCAGAGACCTACAATAGCATTGCTTCAGTGCACATGGCCAGATACCTGTGACTGAGAGATTCTCCTAAATCTATTTTTCTCTAGCTATTAGTCTTCCATTCTGTCTGCTGTGTGTGCTCACACACACCTGTAGCCTTTGAATTAGCACCTGCTGAATTCGCTCTAGAGGTTACACATATGTCCATTAGCTTTCCAGGTTATAGTGTATGCTTGGGAAATTGAACACAAGCTTTAGAGATAGACTGATTTCTAAACTCAGCCCTGCTCATCTGTGTTGAAGTGGGACTTAGAGAGCAATCCCCCTTAAGCCACCCCTGTCTGTACCCCGTAGCTAAAATTTATTCTGGAGCAGATGAGATCGGCAACTGTGTTCTGTGAGCAGAGCTTTTGCCACCATGTTCCTGCTGGGTTCACAAGGCTATGCCATCTTTCAAGGTTAAGTTACTATCTGCTTTTTCTTATTTCTGAACCCTTGTTTTTTTCCACCCAGTTTCTAAATACCAAACCTCCTCAGCTAAATGTAAAACTAGAACCATACTTTTGTTCCACTGCTCAGCACTTTGGACATGAGTTCAGCTGGGTTGGTGTGCATCTAAAATCTTGGAAGCAAATCCTCCTTTTAACCCATTGTCTCTATAATCACTTAGATTCTGCAGTAATTTGATCCCAAGCAAGACCTTGTACTTCTTAGACACTGTTTCCTAACTGAAGATGATCATTTCTTCTGCTGCATATGCTTTCATGGCAATGAAATGAGACTGCAGCCCAAGTAGAACCATGGACTTGATGCCTGGCATAAACAGGACATCAGTGGCTATTCAATACTTTTTCTTTGTTCCTTGTCTTTTAGCTTATTCTAAATTCTTTTTAGTCTGCCTACTGGTATCACTTCCAGAAATGACTGCTCTTCAGAAACTTGATTTGTGTTCCCTTAACCAACATAGAAAAAACTATGGCCAGTGAGACAGCTCAGCAAACTAAGTGCCTGCTTAGGGAAGCACAGGGACCTAGGTTTGATCCCTGGTCCTGCATGTCACACTGGCTCCACCACCATGTGCACTGAGCTGGCCTCTGAGACCAGGCTTGGTGGCTCATGCCTATAATACCAGTGCTGGGGAGGCTGAAAACAGAAGGATCACTACAGGTCCAAGCTGCATAGTGAGGCACTGTACCAAACACACAAATGGAAAAAAAAGAAAAAGAAAACCTAAAGTTGCTCCTAGAGGATTTAGGCTCTCTCTCATATGAAGAGGAAGTATGGAAGAACCCTGGGCTCAGGCCAGGAGAGCTTTGGGCTCCCCCTGGCTCTGTGACGAGTTGCATGGCCCTGGGTGGACAGATTTGGGCATAGTGTTTCCTTCCATGTAAAATAAGGTACAGTACTTATCTTAGTTTCCAGAGATCATGTTAGGCTCAGATCACAAGATTATTTGAAAATATTTGGCATAGGATTAAAGTTGGAAGACATGTTAGTTTGTTAATCCTAAAAACTTCCCAGAAAATTTTGGATTTCCCTTTAAAATATCATGACAAGGCAAGAAACTAACTGTGGTTTGTTTTTTAATTCAATCCAGTGATTTTTAACAGACATATCAAAGCCTAGAAAATTTTGGTAATTGGGGTAATGAGAAAGTTACCTAGAATGAGTTAGGATTCCCATGGATGGATATTAATGGCTAGAGTCAAGGATTGTCAGGGTTTGTCAGTTCCATAATATTTTGGGGAAAAAAGCTATGTGTGTCTTCAAAGTCTTAAATAAATGAATCACTTGTCAAGGAACTCTGAATTCTAACTACACCAATGCTGCATTTTATCTACATAAAGTACTAGAACCCAAATTAAAAATTTGCATCTCTGAGTGTAATTTGCAAACTGCAATATCTCTGGCTCAGAGCTCATCTCCTGGTTCATTTAAAGATAAGAACAGCTTTCCCACCTGCCTGAAATGTATGAATTTTGTTTTCAGCTGCTGATGAAAGCTGCAAAGGAAACAACAGTTCCTTGCTCAGATGGGATGTAGCAATTTCCCACTTAACAGAAGCCAGTGAAAAATCTATCAGAGAAGATGTCTGCAGGTATTGTTGGTGACTCATCCTGCGACAATACACCAAAGACTGAACTTCAGTTATTGTGTGTGTGTGTGTGTGTGTGTGTGTGTGTGTGTATTGCCCTCCTTCTAACCACTCATTTTCCCATTGGTGAACTCCTCAGTGCTTGGAAGAATTTTGTCAAAACAAAGATGTTGAAAAAATGTAGGTGGGCAGACACAGCGTTAGCTGGAGACAAAACGGAAGTTAGCATTGTGAATCAGGAACATGGACTTCACTTGTGAAACCCCACAACCCTGCTCTGATTGACAAAAAGAAGGATGGTGTACAGTAAAGTAATGAAACCTGTAGCAGCAGTCTATCCTCTGTAGAATTCCTTGGGACAGAGCCAATTTGAATTATTACGCAGGACTTCAGTTCATTAAAAATGCTTGTATTCATTGATGACCTCCAAGAGAAAGGACAGAAATAAGGAACTAGTCCAGGTACCTTGTTTCTATGAAGCCTAATGTTGCCATTTAAAAAGTGCAACACATGTTGATAAAATGTTGACTATATGACAAACACCTCTAAATGAAAGACTGTTTAAGGGGCCCTCAAAACATGGCGAATGTTTAAATTTTAAAAAATTTTTACAGGAAAATATACATTTCCATTAATCCCCTTCAAAATATCTCCTTCTCTTCGATCACATTTATTCTGTTGCTGATACGAAACACCTGACAACCAAAATTAAGAGAGGAAAGATTTTTTATTTAACTCGCAGTTTGTAGAGGTTTCAGTCCATACTCAGCTGGCTCCCAGGTAGAGAGGGATGGCAGATTTCATGGTAGAGAAAGACAGAAAAAGTGGCAGAGCAAGGAGAGGAGCAGTTCTTTCCTCCCTGACACTGTACACAGGCTACATGCCCCAGGGAGGGGTGGCACTCAGGCTTCCAACTCCAGCACTACACAGTGAACTAATCCCAAACTCTAGATTCAGCCACCTCTAAAGAGCCCACCCCCCCATGACAGCATGAAACTTTGGGGGCCTTCTGGACACACAGTAGAATATCTTCAAAAGCACTTATCTCATTGTTTTTGCCCTTTCTGAAGGCACTCTGAAAGTTCTCTTTCATCAGCGTCTTTACCTGGTGTGATTATAAAGTAGGGTGAATGTTGCTGCCAAGTGCCATCCCTTGGGAAGGCAAGCTTCAGGGAACACTGTGGATGTCCTCATCCATCAGTCACCAGATCTTGTGCTGTACATCTACAGACTCTTACCCAGAGGCTGAATGACCATAAAATAGAGCTCCATTGATTTGACTTAGGATGACAAGGCGGCCAGGAGAGCGAAGCTGAAATCTCCCACAGAAGAAGACCACAGAGCCACTTCAGAAAGTGGCCAAAGCACGGAGATACATGTGTTCAAATGGAGGGAATCAGTGACAATGTGTCCTTGATTGTGGTAAAAATTCTTAAACAATAGCTGTATTTTTATCGCACTTTGTATAAGAGGGACAATGCTACATGGCAATGTCTGAGGGAGGGAGTTGTGGCTTTACAAAGCTATGGGGTTATAGAGAAAGAAGATGTGGGAGAGCAGGGAACACTGAGAGTAACAGTTCTTATTCTAGAAAGGGACTTTCCAGTGAAAAAAGCAGGGGTAAAGTTAGAAAATAAAGAGGTATTCAAGGGAGTGTCTTGGAGGATAAGGACTGATCAATTCCAAATTTACTAGCAGAAGAGCAGCTCAGTTTCTAAAGAAAAAAAGCTACAGGTCTGTTACTAGTAAAGCCTTTAAAAATGATAAAATGAGAAAACTTGTGCAAATACAAAATGAACAGATATTAAAGATTGCAAATTAATTTCTAAGTAGGAGAAATAATACAAAATGTTGAAAAGAGAATGTGTAGGATGACAATTTACACAGAAAAAGGCTGGACTGAATTTGCTACTAGAAGTAAACTTTCTTAATAATCTACTGTGCAATAAATTGTAATATTTTTATTATTGTTTCAGCCATGAGGAAGTCAATTTTATCACCACAGGATAAAATAAATTTGCATAGTTATGAATAGGAATTATCTGTATTGCCCTGGTGAGGACCATTTGCAACTTATCCTTTTCAATTTAATCTCTAAATTTACAGAACATACAACGGCCTATTTAACAAAAATTCTTTAAAACTCCAGGCTCCCAGAGACTCAGATTATCCTTGGAATAACTAGCATGCCTCTGAAGTGTCACAATGATACCTTTTGATCATTTCTGAGGTTGGAATTTGTATTAATTTTAGATTAGAGGGACAATGTGTTTTCAGTCTCCAATCTTTATATAGTTTTGATATCAATTTTCAAAAGACATGCGCAAGGCTGAGGATGTAGCTCAGAGACGGAGCACTTGCCCGGCCTGTGCAAGAACTTTGGTCCATCCTCAGCACTGGAAAAGGATGTTAGATAGTCACAGAAGTTCAGAATCTATGCTCACTTCAGAAAGCAATCACTTAGAAAGGCTAGCACTGCTCTTAGTGCTGTCCCTATTTGGGAAAGGAATGTTCCCCATCAGGAAGAGGATGATCCCTTTTCTCTAGTAACTGGCAGCCATCTGAAAGTACGTTCCCTTGAGTGCCTCTCTCATTAAAGAGTAATTGTCAATACTTACTGAACAAATTGAAACATCCCTTTGCATGGCAACACATAGAACTGACTTTTTGGGTGATCTAATAGAACATCACTATTGCTTTTTAAATGGCCTGGTTGTTTTTTTAATGAGATGCTTTGGTTCTACACAAGTACAATTTTCCATCTCTTCACCTCAGTGTACACAATTCCTATGTTTTAGGGATAAAATAATATAGAGTCAACCTGAGAGACTCAAGGGTTTTGAGTAATAACACAGAAAAGTAAGAGAGCACATCGAGGCAGATAGCTGGTTGGATTTTCAGGAAAGTGATTATTTCAGTGCGTTTCATGGCTTCTATCTAGACGTCTGCCCAGAGCCTGATAAGCTCATAGGTAGGGGCTGATTCTACAGTGTGCGGTGCTGGGTTGCCCCACTGATTGGACTAGCACGACTCTGTGTGCAGTTGAGTGGATTTCCTGAAGATAGACTTAAATGCTAGATGGGATATATAGCAAAGGGAAAGAAAGAAGGGACATTTGCTTCTTCATGCCTGCCCTGCCATGGATCTTTCTCTTCTCTACTATGCCACTTTTCCTTGGACTGAGCCAACTATGGGCTAAATCCACATACACTGTATGCTAAGGTGAACCTGTCTTCCTTAAACTTGTGGGAACTTGGCATTTTGTCCCAGAAACTAAAAAGTAGATGAGGCAACACAATAGCTATCTTCAAAAAAAATATTCTGTAGTATAAGTGTTACTGAAAATAATTAGCATAATCAGGCCAAGTATAATTTAGGAAATAATCAGTTTTAGGAAATCCAATTCAACAACCAGGAACTATTGAAGAGTTCCACTCAGAAATCATGCTGCTAATAGGTAGAGATCTTCCTGCAGATCCAGCAGCCAGAATCTTACTCCTTGAAAGAAAGACTGTAAAGGTCAAATACATGTACTTACCTGGTGGTTATTCTTGAGAGAGGACTCAGAAAGATAACCAAGAACTATGGAAAGGCAATCGTGGTTTAGTCTAGACTTTGGGTTGCATGGATTTTAAGGAATCATGCTTTCTGCCTGTGGTATATTTTATTGGTACAGAGCTGGTTTAAGAAAAATTCTGAGATAACCGCAGTGGACGGAGAAGAGCCAAGTGAGAACTCCAAAGACGAAATGGTTCCTAGGATTCCTACAGGAATGGGAGTGGGAGTGGTTATGAGGTGAGCAGCATAGTAAATCCTAAAACTCACAACACAAGGCAAAAATCTGGAGCTAAATGACAACCATCTCATTGTTCTAGTCTCACTTTACCTTAAGCAAAACTTACTGATGAGTTTCACCAACCATGCTGTCTGCATTTTTGGCTGCCTTTCCCTGTCTGTTGGTACAAACAGACGGTAGCATGAAGTGTCATGCATTACACAAGTCTATAGATACTCTCTATTGTTAGTTTTTAGTAAGTGACCACTCTGTTATTTTAGTAATCTTATACCTGGTCATCTATTGGTATATACTTAATTTTTAAATTAATTTTATTGAGAAGCAAAAAGCAATGAGACAGTTTCAAAACAGGTTAGTTGGAGCCAGGGAGATGGCTCAGTAGGATAAGCGCTTGACTGGCAAAGGCAAGGATCTAAGTTCAATCCCCTGTTCCACCAAAAAAAA
>NW_004524705.1:6841148-6843796 GCF_000260255.1 Octodon degus | reverse complement strand
TTTATTAGCACTCAGATGCCCCTTCATTATATATTTACTGTGCAGTTGGAAATACCCTGAAGAAAAACCTTATGCCCTTTTTGTAAAGAACTTTATTGTTTTCTGTTTGAAAACTCTGACAACACTGTATAGAACACACTTTAACTAAGAAGCTCATTTTCTGTTAATGAAGACAGTTGTCAACAGCTAACCAATTTTATTTTTCATATTTACAGGAAACCTTGGAATGGAAATGACTAATTTAGTAGAAGAGCCGTTGCTATTCATGAAAAGCTGTGTCAGCACTTTGTCTCCGGGCCCAACTTTCTCAGGGAACTCATAGCTGAAGTAGGTGCGGACGGTTCTGCAGCGTATTTCTGGTTCTCATGTGCTTAGTGGGATTACTATTGCTCCCATGGTAGATAGTAAATGTCAACAATAGTTTGTGCATATTACATTTTCTTCATTAACTTTCTGCAAAATAAAAATTCAGTTCCTAATTTATTTAGCATGCATTTTCTTTTTATAGGTCATTGTTATAAAAAGAGCCTGTGGGAAAAACTTCTCAATAACGTTGCTATCAATAATGAACACTTCTAGATTTACAATGTAGCACAGGAGATGACCAAACTGCAAAGTGAAGGCTCCGCTGTCTGTGACCTGGCCATTGGCTTCTATCCCAAACGCATATCTTACATACACCCGTTCTTCAATTTCCCTCCTTCCCACCTGCTCATACACCACCGGGCAGGCTTGTGGTGTCGCGCTCACAGCACACAGAGCTGGATCCCAAGTGCGGCTGCGGGCGAGATAACCCACACCTCTCCTGCGCCTGTTTCGCCTCTCTGTCCTAAGGGTCTGTGACTGAGAAGTCAGCATGCTGTCCTTGAAACGAAAGTATAACTTTGGATCTGAACAAACGTAAGAATGGAGAAGGTTGTCATGTTTGTAATGAGAAATATGTTCACTGCAGAGCTGGTGTCCAGACCCTTCCCCCCTCCCTAACCATGCTTAAGCACAGATAGACTCCTCTGAGCCATCACAGCAACTCTAGATGTTTTCGGATGATGTTTATTGACAGCTCTGGGGCTGAGGTGTTTGAGCTCCACTTGCTCCAGCTTGTGAAGCAGGATGTTGCCTGGCATACAGTGGAGCAGCCCTTCCCAGCCTGGACTCACACCACCTGGCCCGTGTCTTTGTGTAGCTCTTGAAGTTGCTTCATATGAGAGAAACCTTACAATTTCAAGGTCCAGCCTTCAATGGACCCTGGTAACTAACAGAGCAAAAGTAGTGAAAAGAAAGGTTAAGAAAAGTAATTCAGTGAGTAATTCTGAGAGAAATGAAGGTTTTGCTTCTCTCCTTCCTGGGAAAAGTTTGTGAGATACCAGAAAACTCACAGGAGTGTTAAAAATACCACTGATACTCACATTTCTTTAAAACCCTGAGCTGGATGCATAAACCGTCTATCTTGGCCAACTTCTTAGAAGGGACTGTAAATCAGCAGCCCCCGAATCCAACCTTTCATTCCACAAATGAGGAAACAGATGCCAAGAGAACTAAGTGATGTGGACAAGGGATGTGATTATGGGCCATGCTAGCATCCAAAGAAACATCTTCCTGTAATTGACTGCAAAAACAAAGCTGGCTTCTTCCCGCAGCTGTGTGTGGCCCTGGCATTCATAACCACTTCCAAATATGCTTTAATGAACTTATTTATATTTCCTGAATAAGACCTAATTCTGAAGTAATGTGTTCTATAAATTAATTCCCCTCGTTGCAGACTATCACACTAATCCCACAATGGCGAGAAACTACAGCCCCTCCTGAGAAGTGCGTGTTGCCAAGGCTCGAGAGGAAGGACGTGTGGGTTTTCTCCAAAGTGCCTTGATCGCATTCTTGCAAATGCAGCCCTTCTAAATATACCTCGGCAAGGACAGTGCACTGATTATGCAAATAAATTCACTGTTTTCTAGGGCACAGCAGGCTGGCTTCCACATAGGATGTACCGGCAGGAATATCAGGGGGTTCCTGTTGCCAGAATGTAAATGGCTTCCTCTGACACAATTGGACTGGACAGGAGAGATGTTGTAGAACTCTAACCTCCCCACTCACTTCAAAGAGCCGTCATTTGGAGACCCTGTTTGGCTTCTCCAGGAAAGATAGTCATGTTCGTTGGCTGCCCGGCTAGACGAATTGGACAGGTATTAGCAAAACTTCAGGAATGAGCAAAACTTCCTCCTATGCTGCTCTTGACTCTGTGGGGTCTTGTAAGTCACTTAAGTTTCCCTTGCCTATCCGAATACTGCTGCTTAGTTTTTCAATTGGGGTAGGAAACATATACTTAGCTAGGATAGCAAATGCCTTGTGAGCAAACCCAGATAGGAAAGGATCAAATAATGCTGTTAGCTTCCTCAGATGTAAACGAAACACCAAAAGTTAGCATCGTTATTTAAGGTCTTTGGGAGGGTTGATCCCATGTCCTTAAACTTTAAGAAAAAGCCTAAGATGTTTGATATGCAGACAGATAGTGAGGTTAAGCTTAATAGTCTAAGTTGTTTGATAATAACAATAAACTTGTCTTTTGGATGGCTAATAACCTAAGTTTGCAGACCAAAATTAGAGAAAAAGGAGGGCTGCAAGGAAAGCCAACATTTTGGCCCTAGCCTTCC
>NW_004524705.1:6820141-6833223 GCF_000260255.1 Octodon degus | reverse complement strand
ACTATTAGTACAAATCTTCTCATTGATTTAAGAGAAAGTAACTGTATATTTATCCTAAATATTCTGTATATACAGATACAAAATGTCATGCACCCACAATAGTTAAATGGCAATGGAATACCCATCTCTGACAAAACTAAACAAAAAAATAGATACCTAATTTTTATTCCACATTTAGAATATTAATTCTACTTTGAGTTCCTTTGTTTCTTGAAACTCTTTCACTATGTATTGTCTTTAACCATGGTGTGTTTGGCTTGCCACCTGCTCCTTAGAGATGATTATTAATATTCAGGATCTTTTTTCACTAGATGGTTAAATTTACCATTGCAGCAGCAGTGTTCGAGCCAGGTTAGATTATACTTGCTGCTGCTGAATGCTCCACTTTATAAATGAGGAATTGATGTACACAAAGGTTTAATTTTTCCAAATCAAAATTCTAGTAAGTTGTGGTGGTACAACTAAAAAAGCTAGAAAGTGAAACATCTCTGGGCTAACCTGTATTGTTAGGCGTTTTGTGGCTTATGGCAGCTATAAGAAAATGTTGGGCCAGGGAGACAGCTCAGTGGCATAAAAGCCTGTCTAGCAAGCACAAGGTCCTGAGTTCAATACCTGGTACCACACACACACACACACACACACACACACACACACACACACACAAAGAAATTAATTAAAGATCTCAGTTCTACTTGATTAATTGAATTCAATACATGTCTGTAACCCAAAATGAAGTATGTATAGAGACATATATCTTATAAGTAAAAAATGGAAGGTAATGATTGTCAAAGGATTAAACTCTTCTGTCCCTGAAACAGGGTTCAGATTTTAAATAAACTCATTCTTCATAATGATGGATTCCTCCTTGGTTGGCATTGGATTTGGTATTTATACATTGGAAAAGTTCTGTTATGTTTATGAAACTTGATAGTTTAATGTTGCCTAATAAAAATATAGTAAGCTGATATTATATTTCTATAAATTTTGATTTAAAATGGGTAGGCATAGTGGTTATACTAAATTTTCAAGGATGTATTGGGAAACATACTCTTAAATATATAATGCAAAAGGGGGACTTTACTAACTGACATCTATCCCTAGCAAATCCTACCAGTAGTTTGCTCACAACCACCAGACTCCACGAGTGTTGGGTCTGAGCTGTAGCCTGCTTTCTGCCCTTGTAGCTTTTGGGGTTGTGTGTCTTCCTTCAGAGACTGGCCATGTGTTCTTTCCAGAAATAAACTGTCGCCATCTTTCCTGGGGAGCAGGTCTGGGCAGCATCTCTCCTTCCTTACATAATCTCTCCAGGAAGCTCTGCTATCTCTTCTGATGTGTGACTCAGACTGACCACAAATCCCAAAAGATATGATCTCATATATTAGGTATCTTTTACGCACAGACTCCTTTATTCCCCTTTAAAGCAAGCTTCTCTTGGAACCTTTCATGGGATCAACTATGTCATCTGCCTTGTGGGTCAGTTGCCGCCCTTAGGGTGGGGGAGAAAACCATGTTTATGCTGGTGCGAACACCCTGAATGCCCATGTATGTTGTTTGGAGATCTGTCCACTTCCTCAGACCTCTTGTTCAGCTGTTAAAGAAATCACTACATGACTTCTGCTTTTTTCTCTTTTCTTCGTTACACTTCTCACTGCTGCAACTTTCATTCAAACCTTTATTATCCTATTTACATCAGCAGTAATAGTGACCTCTTGATTTACCTTTTTGCATCAAATATTTTACCCCCTTTATTATATCTTTACAGTGGCATTTAGAAACATGATCCCAAAATGTATGTCCTATCACATTTACTTAATCAGAATGAGTTTTCAGGTATTCTCAGATTTCAATTCTACCAAGATAAGAAGTTATATTTTTAAAATAAACAATGATAATTTGTTATTCAAGTAGTTTTACTATTAATAATATCTTACTGGTTGCAAATGCAGTAAATATGTTGTAGAAAGTTCAAAACTACATAAAAACATTTAAATTCCCCAAATATCGTAGGTCAAATATATCCTTTTAATCTATATGTTTTTTGTTGGCTACAAAGTTCAGTAACATCAGGAAACAGTTAAACTCAGCATATGAATGGTTGAGATAAGGTTGTTTTCCAAACAGCTAAAGCAACTGTCATTTATCTTACAATAAAAGAAAACGGTAAAGGGATATGGTAGTGCATGCCCATAACCCCAGGACTCCAAGGTCTAAGGCAGGAAGATCTTCAGGAGTTAAAGGCCAACTTGGGCTGCATAGTAAGTTCAAGGCCAGCCTGAACTACATAGTAAGATCCTACCTCCAAACGAAATAAACAACAAAACCTACTTCAATAGTTCCCCTCCTATTTTGTAAAATAACAACCTTTGAAAAAACTTCTTCTCTATAAATTCATTCACATTTACATTAAGTCTTCAACAGTATTCCTTTGACTCTTCAGAGACATTCATTCACATGTTGCATTTGCAGCACACAGTTCTCACAGTGGATGAACTAACTGAGTTTTTGCTCTTGGGACACACAGAATCCAGTAAGAGCAAATCCTGTTGGAAAAGGGTCATAAATTCTTCAAAACATCTTGGAATTGCATCAGAGTTACTGGTGCAAACAAAGCGTTTCTGAAGATAAGATGACTTTCTTCTAGACCTTGGCAGCTGAGTGAGCTGGCTCCTGTTGAGCTGAAATTTGAATGTGGGTGCACACGGGGAGGAACAAATAGGATGAGATTGGAGGAAGGGAAGACAGCAACAGCTGGAGTGAGCCATGGCACGGAGGAGAGTGTGGGGAGACGCTGTGGAAGCAAGCTGGAGGATGATCCTGTGGTGGCAAAACAGAGTTGAGAATCCAGCGAGAAGGCGGCTGCGCCATCAGGGAAACCTTGAGTATTTCTGCTCCCCAAGTGCCAAAGCTATAGTTGTGTGCTGGGGAGACACATTCAGCGACATAAAAGTGGGAGTGGGAGAGGAAAAGGGAGAAGAAGACAGGGCAGGAGAGCAGATTCAGGACACCAGGGAGAGCAGCAGGAAAGACAGAATCTGGGAGGGTTAGCAATTCAAGATGACAGGACTCACATTCGATGAGGGAAGGCATTAAAAAATATAGCTAGCATTGAGATAACCCACGGAAACCATGAGAACAACACATCGTGAAGAATAAGAAAAGATGTGGTAGTGGTGGGGTGAAATTTTGGTGAAAGCTAACATTGGTTTTAGAAAAAGGAATTTTAAGTATGAATTGAGTCAGTGTAGAGACATTCCTCAGTACCATGTTTAACTTTCACTTCCACGACTTCCTTTTTCAAACATGGTTATTACTTTGGCTATTAATATTCTTCTATTTTTTCATCTATGTGCTTAACCGCTAAGATATTTACAACCCTTCATCACATTCTCCCTTTGTCAAGTTCATGTGGCTGGTCCCCACTGGCCTTCTCACTTCCTTCCCTGTAAACTTTGCATCATTTCGACACCCTCATTGATCCAGAAAGCTGTGTACCCTCCTCTGCCACCTTCCTGACACTACACTGCCCATGACTGCTGAAGGGCAGGTGGTCACGCCCAAGAATCAGGCTTGAAATCAATGTTTAATGAAACGTTTTGTACCTAGTTTGAGGGCAGTGGGAAGAAGGTGAGTGGTAGATAACACTGCAGTTTCTTCAAAATTACATGGTTTCAACAAAACTCAAACTTCAGCCAAGTTGTCATTTTCTGTTGTTACTGGGCAATAATTCAAGGTTAGGCAAAACAATTCAGTCTATTGGCTTTGGTGTATTAAATGACTGTTCTTTCCATTTGTTTAAATGGGGTTTCTCAAAGTCAAAACACTGCTTTGCAAGCCAGTGATGTTTCCAGACTGAAACACAATTACCTTTGCTGTAGTCTAGCATTTTTCCTCTGACCTGGAATTACAGTGGCAAAATACAAATTAATTTTTGCAACAGGGTCATGGTTTTGCAGTTGTGATTCAAGTGCTGGTTTCAGTGTTGTTTCACTATGCTTTCTGAGAGCCAGAGAAAAGGGTTCCTGGGGAGAGGGCCAGCGACCACTTGCATGATCACATAGTAGTTGGCATTTCACCTGGCATTTGCATCACGCCACATTTGCTTTGAAGGTCCTCCACCCTTACTAGTAACATCCCTGAGAATCACTGAGAAAGTCTTTGTTTTCAGTAAATGATGCAAACTAGGACTGCGAGACCTGGGATTCACTTGCCTTTTCCCACTTAAAGTATTGGAAAATTCAGATGAATGTGCAGTGTGACGACATCCCGACTTTTGAAAAACACATTGCTATATTTAATCCTGGACCCCTGTGTCCTTTGTGTAAAATGTTTCATTTTCCAAACCAATGATTTTAAGCAGTACAGTCTGGGTTGTGTTCTTGCTGTTTATACTCGTGACACTTCCCTGTGTCTGCGCTGCCACGCCATGGCCGCTGTGTGCTGGCTTTTGTGCATGGCTGGAGTGAGTGCCCCCACTGAGACGGGGCTGTCTGAGCCACCAGAAGGGCAGGACTTGTGCTCCTTGGAAGTCGGGGCAGCTGGAGAAAGGTCAGGCAGACAGCGTCTAAGCTGCAGGACTTTCACAGCAGGCAAGCTTGAAACCCTTGGATCCTGTGAGAAAGAGCTTCTGCTGATTGCTGGTATGGATGGAAGCATCTCAGTCATAGAGCAAAAGCAAAAAGAGATCAAGGAAGCACAGAAGCATTTAATTATTTTTCAAAAACACTGCATTTTAGGAAAACAGGAAAGTGCTCTGTAACCTACATTAAAGAGAAAAAAAAAAAGATCATCTTTTGTGGACTCTGCTCCCCCCATCCTTCCAAATTTGGCTGTTTATTTATTGAGTTAGTTGGTTAGTACATTTTGACTGATAGGTCCTGATTGTCAAATTCAGTCCATGGCCTCTGGACTAGTTTACAATTCTTGCAGTGACTTGATATTCAAATACCAAAGGATCTCTCCACCAATGAAAAGGTAAAGGGAAGCTGTACACTATAGTTCAAGAGAACCTCATGTAATTCTAATCCTTTCATAGTGTTGAAAACTTTACATTTCCCTTTAAAAAAATCAAATCAGAAACACAAGTTAAATCTATTGGCTGCTTGTCATGACATGCCAGTTGCTGCTATGATGTCTCTCGGGTAGTTGGATGTTTAAGAAGAAGGGGGTGGTGAATGAAAGCAAGAGACAGGAAAAGGAATATTGTGGGACTGTCCTGCTTCAAGGTTGTATATGGTGAGATTTTTGGATTTATGTGCAAACATGAGAAGTATATAATTCTTTATCTTATTATTAAAATATAATCTAATTTTTAATTGTTTTTTAATCATATTATATAGGGACTTAAAGTTCAACATATCAATACTTGATGAAAAATACCTGTTCCTTATTATGCCTAAGATGTTTGAAATGCAGTGAGATAGTGAGGTTAAGCTTAATAGACTAAGTTGTTTGATAATAACAATAAGCTTGTCTTCTGGATGGTTAACAACCTAAGTTTGCAGACCAAAATTAGAGAAAAAGGAGGGCTGCAAGGAATGCCAACATTTTGGCCCTAACCTTCTAAGGTCAATTAAGACTCAGGACATGTGGAACTTGTACTGTAACGTCATGTACCTCAGTAGTGTCCCAAATTTTCTGATAAAGGAGATTATGGGGCCAAAGAGGAAAGTGATTGATGATGTAGAGTGTGCCTAAGGAGAGTCACATGGGGAGAAGACACTCTCTCAGGCTTTCACAGAGAGCACATTGGCCAAGCAATGGCCGTGACTCATCCACATGGCTGACACTGACAAAGGTTCTACAATCTGAGGTACAAGATCTCAGGATAAATCCTGAGGGCATTTCACTGACCTTCTCAGACCCAAAAGCTATAACTCTTGTTGCATAGGTCCTGCTTTACCTTGGTCTTAACCATCCAGTAGAAAAGTATGAAGATTAAATATAGGAAGTAAAGCCATGCTGTTATGTTGAGCTGTGGGGAACTCAGGTCAACAATTTCTGACATTGCCAGTTAAACAGAAGTCCCAATGCTATTATGGGCTACTGGACTCTTTTAGAATATTTTGCTGAATTTACACACCTATAATATTCGAACAATGGAATTTAGCAAAAAAAAGGCTATACAGATGAATGTCCATTTTGTATCTGTGTATTCAAAGTGGTTAGGATAGATATATAGTTGCATTCTCTTAATGAATAGAATGATTTGTTCTAATGGTGTTTGTAAATAGGATCTCAGGTCCGCATCTTGTACAGCAATTAACCACTAAGAAGAATGTATGCAGGGTGTTAATTATTGAAACTGTCTTAGCGATTTGATTTGAAACTCATTGCTATTTGTTTATCAATAAAATTATGAAAAAAAGAAAAGAAAAGGTCACAAGTACATGTACTTACCTGAACAGATATCTGTGATATATTAAATGGAAAAGGTCGTTTGCAAAGTAATGAGTGTATTGAGATATGATCACATTTTTGTAAAAACAAGTAAAAGGAAACAAAATGCAAAGAATCCATAAAAAATCTATTGGTATTCTTAGTACCATATAATTTACACTTGCTAAGTTTCTTAATTCATAAAATATCTGCTTTCAGGAGGAAGGAAATTATGTAGAGAATCATCTACAAAGTTAGGAACTCCTCTGAATTCATAAATAAGATTAACCGATTTACAGATTACTCACCCAATATCTCATTCTATTTGCACCATGACAAACAGTTATCTGGAATGTGCACAAGTAATATATCATCCAAAGGGAGCTATGAAAACACTATGTGTAAAGCTATGGAAATAGAAAAACCACCGCTTTCTTATGACCACCTATGACCAAGTACAGTGACCCAGTGCTTGTTTCTGTTCCTTTCTTTATATTTGGTTTAAGAAACCCTAGGCCCAAATATTTCTCAAGTATTCAGCTATTCCAGATATATACTTTACATACTAATCTTATTCATGATTCAGCCATTTGTTTAGAACCTTTTAAAGCTTGATTAATTGAGTGGTTAAGACAGGGTTACGTATGTTGCTGAGGCTGGCCCTGAACCCACTACAGGGTCCAAACTGGCCTCAAACTCATGGTAGTCTTCCTGCCTTTGCCTCCCAAGGGCTGGGATCACAGCTGTACACCACCATGCCCAGCTTTTCTTTTAAATTTATATACAAAGTTCAATCCCCAGTACCACAAAAAAAAGTTATAGAAAACGATTTTTACTTAAATTGCTTAGAATGTTTTCTAAATCTCGGTTTGAGCTAGATGTGGATAAGTGGTTAAAATCTGAAAAGTGTAAGATAATTTTCAAACCTAAATTCCTATAATATGCATTGCAAAAATTTTCAAACAGTATTCTCTTAATATTATTATATACAAATAAGATGTAATTTGTTAACATTCCTCAGTGGCTCTGTACAGTAATAGGAGAATCTGGACCTGAGGTGTCAAGATTGCACTGGGATTTAATTTCAATCCTAGCCAAATACCCACTAGAATTTCCCAACCTTTTCATACTGTGAATGGGATTCTCATAGCCCACAAGCAAATTAGATTAGCCCTGCATCCAGGATGAGAAGAAAACCTCTGAATATTTTAATGCATGGCACAAATATGTATTTGCTATTGAGGGGTTGCTCATAACATTTTTTTCTCCTTCAGCTCTTTAGGGACTTCCAACCTATTTCATTAATATTTATTCAGCATGTTTAAATTGTGCACCATTACACTGGAGTTTTAACATGAACCTGAAAAAGGCAATCATGTCACAGTGTATTTAAAACTGCTTAGAGTGTGGCATTCAGATATTTGAACTCAAAGTGATATACTTATCTAAATATTTTATATAATTACATAATTTTAATGTCACAAGGGTGTGTTTTTCTACAGGATGTTGGTGGATTCAGTGTTTGCATGTAAGCATACTACTGTATTTGCACTTGAGTGTCAGATCTTTCCAACTTCTCCCATCAGAAGATAGAATTCATTTCTTTACCTTCTTTAACTTGGAGTGATCATACCACTTACTTTGGCTGAGAGAATGCAATGGAAACCAGGCTGTGTAGTAATGAACATGACCTTCCACATTTCTCCTGACTCTCTGATGTCTGGAACTACCACATGAGGAAGGCCCCTCCAGCGCCTGGTCAGTGTGGCACCCAGCTGGGCAACTGTCACCATTCAGGTCATGCAGTCCTTGAGCAAATGCAGTCACTAGGAGCCAACCAGGCCCACATCAGCAGAGATGGCCAGATATCAACCATGAGCCACAGTAGTAAGTAGGCGCTTGTTGTCTGAAGACATGGAGTTGAAAGGTGGCTTCATATGGTGAGTCATGACGGACCATGCTGCCTTCACAGCCTTTGAAAGGTGGCCTGTTTTCAGCTCTGCTCTTAATGATGAGCATGAGCTTGAACTGACAGAAGCTTGGAGGAAGTTTACGCAAAAAAGAACAGCATCAGAGACATTACTGAGTGTAAACACCAGATCTTGAGGCTTTTGTTTGGCTGTAAACTCAAGACAGAAGCTTTTGTGGTTTTTCAAAATGCATTGTAAAAAATTTGTGTCAAGATAGGCATTCAAAATATAGATATGTAGCAAATACAATTTCATCTCTTGTATTTGCTTTTTGTTCTAGTATTTAATAAAATTTATTTTTAAGAAGTTTATTCTTGTCCTTGACTAAAATTACATTTTTGAATTCCTGACTTTTTGTTAGGTTTCTATCATAGGGGAAACTCCTTGACTTCGAGGACCCTGAATGCAATCACTTGCTTATGTTCGAACCTACAGCGTGGAGCCATTGTTATGGTTCTGTTTAGATGTCCTCTCAAAACATCTTTGGGTCACAGACCTTTATCAGAGGTGGCTGAATCCAGAGTGTGTGATGCTGGGATTAAGGGTATTTGATTAGTAAATCAGTCCACTGACTGGTTTCTGATTGGTTTGCATGGTTCTGGCTAGGATTAAGTGGGTGAGAGCTATGCCCCTTCAGAGTAGGAAGCTTGCATGTGTCTCCTCCTTTGTGGCTTGGACCCTCTGCTGTATGCCATAAGCTGCTCTCCTCTATGATGCCACCCTGCCAGCCAATTATAGACTCAAATCTCTGCAAACTATGAGCTAAGTCAGCCTTTCTTCCTTTAACTTTGGGTGTCGGGTATTTTTTTTTTTTTTTTTCAGCAGTGAGTAAAATAACTAAGACAGCCCTTGTCACTGAGTCTTCCTTGGCACATTAAACTTCTTCTTTTTATTTTTTATTTGCTTATAAGAAAACATGGAGAAGAACCTAAAATTTTTAATACTTGAATTACCTACTGTATCTTCATTGTTGAAATATTCAAAGGGTAGGGGATACAGCTCGGTAGCATAGTGCCACCTGGCAAGCACTGGGGCCTGAGTTCAATCCCTAGTTCCAGAAAAAAAAAAAAAGAAAGAAAGAAATATTTAAGAGTATAACAGAAAAACGTATCTTGTGATTACAACGAATATGTAGGAATTTAAAAGAATTGACATTCCTTATTAAAATAATAACCCAAGAGAAATCCTGACATTTGGTTTTTTAACCTAGATTTCTCAAAGCCTTTAGAAATTTATTGTTTCAAGATTTTCTTAAAATCTAATTTCTAATCATATAGTTAAATTCAGATGAATTACATAAATACATGGTCTCTTGAGGTACTTTCTGCCCAGAGCGATATTAAGTTCTTAGGTGGTTGAGATCTTTTATGTCTGAGGCTGCAGGAGAGACTGACCGACTCTGAGCAGCTCTGGCCTACGCAGTCCTCCAGGGAGCCCCGCCAGCACCCTCACATCACAGCAATGATGTATGATCTCCAGTTTTACACATTATCCTTTTTGGAGCAAGACCCACCATATTCTCTTCTTAAATTCTTGCCAGACCAGGCGAGAGCTCCAGTTCTAAGTGTGAAGAGCTCGGGTCCTCTACGTACTCATGCTGTTCACTATTTCCACAGCTACTGCTTAGTCAGCAGAAAGATGAAAGACCGCGGGGCTTGTGTGTGCTCCTGTGTCCAGTTTCCAGAGTGAGTTTTTCTCAGTCCATGTGTCCACTTACTGTAAGATATCCTTGGTATTTTGCTGTTTGCCCACCCTGAGCTCTCTGAGAAAGAAATTCCTCTTGCATTTGCTTAAGTGATTCAGATTCAAGAAAGCCATCTGTAAATGGTGACATCTGTTAATGTATGATTCTAGAATAGAGACCCTTTCTATTTTTTGGTTGCTATGGCAATTTGGGCTTAGATGGGAGGAGCACTAGGTAAAAACTGGACTTTGCCCAATGAGAAGCCTCAGATTTCCTGGGCATGCAAGCTTTTCAGCAGCTCATCAGCCCACTAAGCAGACACAAGGTCAAAAGTGAAGAATAAATAGAGTTTTAGGTAAGTAACTTTGGGCCCAAGGCAAAAGCACTGCCAACAAAATAGCTCTGCTTGCACACGAGAACTTGCTAACCTTGGTTCTAGCGACTTTGAAGTTAATAACACCAAAATGCTTAACTCCTGGTAATCTACCAAAAGGTAGGCTGCATTATGGAAAATTACTCTCTGCATGATATTTTATATTCACAATTAATATAAACATAAAATCGTGAAATGCGGGTGCCAAAGCCAATTCCAGCTGAAGTAATTTCCTAAGATTAAATTTCAATGAACACCACATTTCAAAGAAAATTATACTGTGATATGAAAGGAAAATCCCTATTGCAAAGGCAGATCACAGCTTCTTTTGTAATAGAAAAGAATGAAAGCGAATCTTGATTAGTAAGAGTGAGTTAAAGTCCCACCCCAAGTTAAAACATAAGATACAGAAGGTTAATATTTTCCCACCAGGTTCTAAAATTGCTCCCATAAATCTCCTCATTTATACATGCAAAATGGGTTACATGTTGTGTGCAGAAAAATTAAAGATTCAGCAAGGAAAATAATGCACATTAAATTTATGATTGTAATTTTACAGTTTGAGCAGAAGTTGTATGAACATTTGGCCTTGAAATTGTTCTCTGGAAATTTCAAACATGAATAAAAGCAGGGGAAGGCCTGTAGGTGCACGCAAACATCAACCTTCATTACTGTGGAACTGACCCTTGGCCTGCACGGCTCATCAAAACACTCTGAACGTGGCTCTGTGCTGGACTATCTCCCCTTGCACGGTGGCATCAAGGCAGAAGGGCTGGTTGGTCTGCTTATCAAAGAATGCAGGCTCCACTTTCAGCCCTGAATACTCGAGGGTCAAAATCCTCTTTGGATGGAGCTGGAGTAATGCATTTCTAATAAGCTGTCAGGGGATTCTGATGTGCTCAAGCCTGAATCTCTTCTGTAACATTAGCAGGTACATACTGCCACATGTAATTCTATCAGTTAGAATTTCTTAGGATTAATAACTTCAAATGTGGTGAGAATACTGAGAAATACAAATTATATCCACTATTGTAATGTAAAATAATTGGTTGTTAGCAGTAAAACCACCGGAAATCTTCATCTCAGTCTCCTTTCTCCACTCGAATTTCATCTAGTCCTGCACTGGTCCAGCCCTCCCTGCCCGAACTTACCAACTGCACTTTTCTAAATAGTGGAATTTCTCTGTAGGTCTCGAGGATTCCAGTTGGTGAAACTTGTCACTGTCAGATTTTTTTTTGACATTTTTGTATTCAGACATTTTAAAATTCAAATTCATTTCACTCTTGATGCTGACATTTCACAAGTACTCATTCATATATATTTGCTTCAGCAGCTCTTAAAAAATACACTAGGAAGGGGGACTGTGGATGGCACCAGGAATTGGATAAACAGGAGGTCATTTATCCTTTTAAAGGTTATCTGTGTGTTTATTGCCCATTGCATACATGAATCAAATTAATTTTAAAATGTAATGAAATCATGCTATGCTCCACATCCTATATCTCTATATTTTCTATGTATTATATAATTCTATATTCTATATCTTATATAATTATATTTTCTACTTTATATAATATTAAAAGATTTAATGACATAGTTTGATTTTTGTCTCTAATAGCAGTCAGCATGTAGATGAAGGAAATTACCATACATGTTGTTGAGTGAATTTTGAAACATACAGAAGTAATAATTGTACTTTTTAAAATGTATTATATGATTTGTTATTTTTTTTCCTTCAAAGTGCTATATTGTGTCTTGCAGATGAAATCATTAGATTGGACTTCTTTCAGAACCAATAACATAATTCACTTCAAACACATCTCCAAGCAGAAAAATGTCTCTGCTATATGGATTGTTGAAGATATTTTAGAAATTAATCCTAATTAGTAAGTACTTTAAGTGGCTTCATACCCAAGGCAAGCGCTGAGTAACAAATTGTTTCATACTACTTGGAAAGTTTTAGAAAGTTTATGCTTCATTTCTGCACTGAAAATTGTATCCCCAAGGGACCAATCTAAACAAGCACATGTTTGGTAAGGCCCATCTTATTTCAGGGCAATAATGTTAATATTTTAGTCACTTGGCTAAGCCAATAAATTCACCAGATTTCTAAAAAGTTACACCAATCTACAAAATAAGTTGGCACACAAAATTTTGTCTAGTTATTTTTCACAATAAATTCATAAGTGCATTAAACAAGAAAAGTCCAACTTCTGACACATATACCATCTCCAACCAAGAACAGGTTAGTGGGTGTGGTAGTGAAGCCTTGTAACAAGCATTGGTGCATGGAAGTCATGGGATCAAGGCCAGAATGGAGAGCAGAGTGAGGTTCTGTCTCACAATAAAAAAATTAAAAGGGGCTGGAGATGTGGTTCAGTGATTTAGGGCTTGCCTGCCAGGTATGCAATCCACACCACATTTAATAATAATAAGAAGAATGGTAATAAGGTTTAAAATAACTGATGTATTTTAGATATAAAATTTCTCCTGGACATCTCCTGTGTTCTTTTTTTTTCATAATTTTATTGAGAAACAAATAGCAATGAGACAGTTTCAAATTAAATTGGTAGGACAGTTTCAATAATTAACACATTGCATACATTCTTCCTAGTGGTTAATTGCTGTACAAGATGTGAACATGATATCCTATTTACAAACACCATTAGAACAAATCCCT
>NW_004524705.1:6789786-6818385 GCF_000260255.1 Octodon degus | reverse complement strand
TTTTCTGATCAAGAAGATTATGGGGCCAAAGAGGAAAGTGATCGATGACATAGAGTGTGCCTAAGGAGAGTCACATGGGGAGAAGACACTCTCTCAGGATTTGTGCCTATTTTAAAAATATGGTCTCCTGTGTTCTGAAGGCTACTGGGCCACCGCAGCCCTCCCTGTGCTCAAAGGATTCATATGTTAATGAGCTCACAGCTGGCTGCGCTGTTTGGAGGCAGGGCCATCAGGAGGGCAGGCCTCCTGAGTGTTTCCTGGAAAGGCGGATGCTTGTCTCTGGCTCTCCTCTCCTGCCTCTGCTTCTTCCATTAGCTAGTCTCACTGCTAAGGGATTAGCCATGCCTGTCCAACATGCTCCTTCTGCCTTGGAATTAGCTAATCTTGCACCGAATCCACTGGAAACCCAGCTAACTAAAACTAGCCTCGTTTAAATTCTGAACATAAGGTACCTTATCCCAGTGATAGAAAGTGACTAACACAAGTACTTAACAGATTAGTATAGGTCAATAATTCTAAAATAAATATCTGATAATTTCAAAATACCATGATTTTTGCTGCTCTGAAATTTTATAGAAAAATTTTGTTTTAATTGTAGTTGGGTAATTTTCACCCAGCTATGCCTTGAATAATATTTTATTTTTAAAATAATTTTATTGAGAAACAAATAGCAGTGAGAGTTTCAAAACTGATTAGTAGGACAGTTTGAATAATTAATACATTGTATATTGTTGTCTTCTTAGTGATTGTTCATAGTATAAGATGCAGACATGATATCCTGTCCACAAACACTATTAGTATAAATCTTTCTATTCATTGAATTAAGAGAAAGTAGCTGTATATCTATCCTAACTATTTTGAATATACAGAAGACACAAATACATTTTAAATATATATATATCTCCAGGGATCGAACCCCTGGCCCCTGCACCTGCTTGCAGGTACTTTAATCTGCTGAGCTATTTGGCCAGCCCAGGAATTTTTAAGTTTTAAGGTAGAGAAATTTGCTGATATTTTAAAGGCTTACATGCTGATGCACTATTTAAGATGACTAATCCTGATTGCATTCCAAGGATAGCACTGGTTGTTCATAAAGTAAAAACGGGCAGAGTCCTCCTTTAAAACATAGGTTCTTCAGCCCTTGGCCAGTGGTGAATCTGTAGTACAGAGTCAAGAATGCCTCACCAGTCAATCAGCAAACCTCCCCTCATAGCTGCTCTCACTAGATGAGGGCTTGCAGGGCACATCTTAATACATCTCTGGGATTTGCATTTGGCTGACAGCTCCAAGGGGTTTCCCCCTAAAGCCCAAGGCTGCGCTCATCAAAATCGCAGCTACAGATAAAAAAGTGATGCTTTCTTCAAGGTGTTCTCTCTACAAGAACTAACCCACAGTTGAGACAATTACAAATCTGAAATCCGTTTCTCATGTGTCACTCAGGCTTTAATAATAAACTGGAAATAATGCAGATAATGTATCCTGCATCACCCAGGATGCATTTTCATGACGAAGCACACATTCTATACTGAAAACACAATGAAATCTGATTTTTAAATTGTCATATCATAGTTCTCACACTCAGTCATGCTGTGCTGGTCTTATTTCGTGACCACTCCCCTCTCCTTACAGAGAAGTAAATGCCTGGAAAGATAGAGATAAAGATGTTGAACCCAAAGGAAGTGTGATACATCTGTATAGTCCAGTGTGTGCCCCGAGTTGGTTCTGTGGCTCCCTTGCCCCTTGAAGAAGGATAGACGTGAAGCCAGTGAGTGCCAACAAATCCAGTCCTAGGCCAGGGCTGTGTACTGGTTTCCTGTTGGTGCTGTGCCAGTTACTATGTACACAGTGCCTTAGTGTGACACAGAATTTATTATCTCACAATTCTTGAGGTCAGAAGTCAACCACAGGCCTCAAAAAATGGATGGAACAGCTGGCCTTCTGTTTTCTTCGGAGGATCTCCAGGGGACTCCATTTTTCTGTCCTTCCTGAACCCTCTCTCTCCCTTTCTTCTTTCCTTCCCCTCTTTGTTGCTATTTTTTAAACAGGGTTATGCTATGTAACCCAAGCTAGCCCCCACTTCCCTGTGTAGCCCAGGCTGCCCTGTCCTCCTGCCTCAGTCTTCCCAGTGTGGGATTACAAGTGTGCATAACTCCTCCCACCTGAGACCGTTCCATTGCTTACCTCCTAGGTGCCTCCTGCACAGCGCCTCTGTCTCCTGGCTCCCTTCTTCTGTCCTTAATGACAGTGCTGTTACAGTCTCTGGACATTCTCCTGTCTCCCTCCCATTTCTTATTTCTTCAAGATCTGTGTACCCTTGTGATTCTATTGTGTTCACCGCTCTCCTTTTTGGTCATCTGATTAGCAGTCCTACGTTTGTCAGACATTTTCTCCAGTGTCATGTAACCTATCTGACATGTCTCCTAGTGTGGAGATTAAGATGTGGGTATCTTTAAGGGTCAGAGTTCTGAGAACCACAGGATTCTCCCATCAGGTGAGCTGAGACAGGAACAAGTAGAAGAGAGTTAGGGAAAGTGGATACTCTGTAGAGTGAAGCTAAACCATGATGTGGTCAGTCTCAGCCCGATCCCAAGTAGATGACCTGCAGGCAATGTCGCACAGCAGTATTCCACCTTGAGGCAGGGAGTCTAGGGAGTGTGGGGGTCATAGGCCACAGTGGAGGTGACTCCTGGCTGTCTAAAGGCAATGATCAGAAGTGTGCTGAGTCTTTAGGAGGTGATGGAGGACAGCGCTACTTCTGATGGGGTCTGAGCAGAGCATCAATGGTGTCCACCACAGATCCTGTGGTAAGCTGAATTATGTACCCTAAATTGTATACTGAAGCCCTAGCTTATTACCCTGGATTATAGCTTTATCTGAAAATAGGCTCTGGATAACCAAGCTAACTTGAATTCAGTAGGAATATTGGCCTTCTACAGAAAGGGATGAATGGATCCAAAGACAGAAGCATGCTGAAGTTAGATGGTGTGAAGGCCCACAGAGCAGCAGCCTGAGACTGGGATGGTTTGCGGCTATACGCCAAGGCTGTAGGGGCTCCCAGCTGCTAGGGAAGAGGCGGAGAACAAGGCCTTCCATGGTGCCTTCAGGGAAGGCTGTTCCTCCCAACTCCACCCAGATCACAAACTTTCAGCTCATGGAACTAGGAGGCACAAAGACCTGTTGTTTCAAGACAGGCAATTGTAAAACTGCTCAGCGAGCTCCAAGGAACTAACACAGACCCTGAGGCACAAGTCCTGGGCAGTAGCAGGTAGTGTCACGGTAACCACTCTTCTGAGCACATCTCACAAGGGATCTTCTTTCATGTGTCAAGTGGAAATCCTTAGGATTTACCAAAGAAGAAATCTTTAATTTAAATTTAAACTTCTCTAACACTGGAGAATAAACCTGGACTCTTTGGTGATCCTCATGCACTGGGGGCAAATGCTATGAACTGCATGTCTGGATTTCTGTTCTTTCTTGCAAGTGTATTGCTAAACCATCCAGCAGAAAAGTATAAAAAAAGGGGTATAAAAAGTAAAGCCATATTAATATGCTGAGCTGTAAAAGTCTCAAGTCAACAACTTCTGACATTGTCAGTCTTATGGAGAACCCACTACTATTATGGACGACTGGACTAGATTGGATTGTTTTACTGAATTCATGCACTTACAATACTTAAATGGCAATGGAATACCCGTCTCTGACAAAAACTAAACAAAAAAGGGGATATAAATGAAGGACCATTTTGTACCTGTATATACAAAATAGTTAGGATAGATACACAGCTACTTTTTTAAATTCAATAAGAAGAAAGATTTGTATTAGTAGTGTTTGGACAAGATATCATGGCTGCATCTTGTACTATGAATAACTACTATGAAGACAACAATATGAAATGTATTAATTATTATAACTGTCCTACTAACCTGTTTTGAAACTGTCTCTTTGCTATTTGTGTCTCAATAAAATTAATAAAAAAATTAAGGATTCATTGCCTTTCATGCACTTAATTACATATTTTTCTTACCTAAAATTCCAGTAAGTTTTGTGTAGAGATTTTTGCATATTCATATCCATCATGTCTAGCATGTAGGCTAATAATAGGAACAGAAGGAGACTGTTAACTAGTATCTTCCTCACTTAGGAATCCCCAAAACACATAGACAATATTCAAAGATTAAAATGCAGCACAGACAAGCCTGAGACATTAGTATCATAATCCAGGAGCTAAAAGGTTGGGTTCGGAACAGAATGACGTGGTCCAGTTCCTCTGATCCTGCCCGTGGCCCAGCAAGTGATTTCAGCAACAATTGCATTATTTCTGGGAAATTAGAGCTGACAGGCTTACTAAGTGCAAATGAGGCTAGAAGGAAGTTTGGCCTAAACAACCCAGGAATACAATCATAGTTGAACATAGTGGAGAGGAAAAAAAAATGCACACAAGTAAAATATTTGGCATTTCCTGGAGAAAAGTTTCTCTAGAGCTCTGAAATTAGATGATTGTGTGCTTTTAGGAGATGTTAATTCTACCATGCTTGACCCAGTCATTGTGGCATAAATGTAGCCTGCATTTTATGCTGACCTAATCCTACTTTAACATTATTACTGAGTTACTTAATGTCTTTCATCATGGTGCCAAAGGCAGAACCTTAAGAGTCTCAAAGAATAACTTCTAATGAAAAAGCCAGGGCACCATAATTTCTTTTCTAATTCAGTCAGCAAACAAAAGGTATAGTTGCTAAAGCCAGTGTTCTTCTATTGACCTTTAATAAATTTTATCCATAGAGGAAACGTGTGCATGAATCTTAGTCTCAAGATCTAGTAGTTTCAGTGCTGAATTTTATCAAACACTTAAGAACTAATACCAAGTCTTCTTAAATGATTTCAAAGAAATGAGGAAGAGAGGATTCTTTTAAATTCATTTCATAAATTTACCATTATCCTGGCACCAAAACTATGGCAAAAGAGTCTGTTACTCACCAGATGGTCTCATAAGCATAGAAACAGCATTTCTGACAGAACAGTAGCAGGACAAAGTCAATAGCACATTCTTTATAAAGATTACTTGCCTTCATGAAGTGATGTTCAACCCAGAGGTGCAAGTGTGCACAAACTTGTACTAATCCATAAACATAGTATACCATAAAGTAGAGTGACGGGCAAGAAAATATAAGATCTTCTGAACAGATGAAGAAAGGGTGGTTGGTAAAATTCCAAATACCTTCATGATTAAAAATCTGAACAAATTAGTTATATGAGAAACATACCTTAATATAATAAAGGCCATATATATTAGGCCAGCACTTAACATCATAGTAAATGGAGAAAATGTTTGAAAGTTTTCTAAGATCTTGAGCAAGACAAGAATTTTCATTTTCATTCAATATAGCGCTGAAAGTCCTGGCCAGAACACTAAGGAAATAGAAAGAAATAAAGATTATTCTTTATTTGGATGGAAAGAGAAAGTCAAATAGTTATCATTTGTATATAACGTGATCTTATAAATAGAAAACACTAAGGACTCCATGAAAAAATCCAACATAGTAAGTCAGTTCAACCAAATTGCAGGACATAAAATCAGCACACCGAAGTGAGTAGCATTGCTATTTGTCAACAGATGTTTATCTGCAATACAAATTAAGCAAACAATAACATTCATGATAGTTATAAAAAGCACAATATTTAGAAATAAATGTAACCAAAGAGATGAAAATATCCCAATAATGAAAACTGTACTATTGATGAAAAATATTTAAGGCAACATTTGAAACATTGTAAAAACATCCGATATTCACAAATGATAAGGATACTACTATTGCAATGATTACACTACCAAAAGTTATCTAGAGATTAATTCAATTCTTATCAAATACCACTGGAATTCTTTATATAACAAGAAAGTATAATACAAATGGAACCACAAGAAGCTCTGAATGAACTACCTTTTGTTTTGCTTGTTTATTTTTAGGATAGGGTGTACAGAGTGTACAGGGTTTCACTGTTTAGAACGGACTCGTAGTGATCCTCCTGATTACAGCCTCCCAAGTGCTGGGATTATAGGCGTGTGCCACCATGCCCAGTTTCAATCACCCTCTCAGCATGCCCTGGCCATGGAGCCAGCAGGACAGGCCCAGGGATTGAAATCCCGGGCCCTGTGTCTGCCTAAACAGGTGCTTTAATCTGCTAAACTATTTGGCCAGCTCTAAATTATCATTTTGAGTAAAAAGAACAAAGCAGGAGGCATTACACCCAATCTCAAAATAAACTACAAATATGTATTCATCAAAATAGCAAGATTGGTATACAAACTATCAGTCTATGTATAGACTGATAGTGCAAAATAGCCTGGAAGAAAACCCACACATCTACAACCAGGTGATTTTTGAAAAGTTCACAAGAACACACACTGGAGAAAAGGTAGTCTGTAGTGGTGATGGGAAAATTAGACACCCACAGGGAGAAGAACAAAACCAGATTCTTATCTCTCACCTGTTACAAGAAATCAACTCCAAATGGGTTGACCATTTATATGGAAAGTATTTAGCATCAATAATCATCAGAGGATTGTAAATATTACTCTACAGAAGAAAAACAGTCTTAAGGAGAGTAAATTGGAATATCTTCTATCTAGCTACCTAGCTGAATTTTGTAACCTATTGATTCATTCAGACTCACTACACACATTTGCTCTTACTCTTCTTGTAATTAAATTCATCGTAATTGAGACAAATGGAAAGTCTCAATTACCTTGGAGAATGCTCCCACATTCAGGAGAACATACAGTTAAGTTTAAATGGAAAACAGCATCATTCAAGTCTTCCAGTCACTGACCAGGTCTCATGGCATGGACTTAAATGAGTATCATGACATTCACTTATGTGTTCCTTTATCTACTTTTGAAGGCATGTTCATACGCAGGCCCGGACTAAGTGTACCTACTCTCTCGACTTCTGCGACACAGCCGTGCTTTCCTTTTCAGTCTCTTCTCGCATTTTTGCTTCAAGACTCCACACTGTGCCAAGTGCTTCTGCATCCTGCTTTGTGTGGTCAAGCTCCCCTTCAGATGTCACAGCTGAGGACCACAGACTCAGAGCTGAGCTGAGCACTCCTGTGTGGCTGCCACTAAGCCCTCCAGATAACCACTTGTTGTGTGTGTAGACATCTAAAATGAAAACAGGGATGCTCTCTGTGAAGTCCTAAAAATGCATTGTAGGTAAAGTTATAGCCAATGAAAATATCTTTAAGCCCTTCATTTAATGATTTCGGGGTTTCTTTCCTTTACATTTTTTAATTCAAGTGAGGATTGGGATTACTAGTTATGAACACTAGTGCCAGTTTCTTCCTTTAGTGACATTTCAGTTGAACAAAGATGGAAAACTTAATAAGCGTAATCCCTTTTCCTGCATTTTAAAGACTGGTAACTCTCAAGTGTACAGTAAACCTAAAGCACCTTGTCAAATAGCTCAAACCTTATACCAATCTCTAAGATTAACGTGACATTTCACACCACTGTGGAGTCATATATCTCAACTCACCCTGTGCTTACTTTTTGACTATTTTGGGTTCAGATGTTATGTTTAATTATAATGATTGGTAGTGATCTTCTTCAGCATTTAAAATATTAAAATTTAACAAATAACTCCCTTATTTGATTTTTTTATCCTTTCACATTTAGATGTCTTTGGGGGATTTTCACATAAAATATCCTGCAGGTAACGAGGTTTAAAATAATTCTGAAGAAACACACCCAGTTGGAGTGCAATTTGGCTGTATTACCAAGACTACATGTGTGTAGCCCATTGCCAAGCACAGGTTTTCTAGATCAGAATACTGTAAAAGTTTATGCCACACTAATACTAGTTTGTGTGAGAAATGACGCAGGAATAAACTTATTTAATTACGTATCATTTAATGATTACAAAGAAAGAGTTAGCAGACATTTACACCTTTACAGTAAGAGACCAAATCATGATACTTACGACATAATCGTGTGCTACAATATTATATATCTGTTAGAGAAGACAATTCCTATATTGGTATAAGTATCCCTCAAAATGTGTCGTTCAGGGAGAGCAAAGCACTGCACGCTACTCATGCAAAGCTCCTTGTGACAAGCAATTATATTGTGAATTATACCTCAGTAAACATTGATACGCAGATATCTTTGCAACCGAGTTTACTTTTTTCATAAATATATCTTACAGGCAGATATTTTTGAGTTTATTCCTGAGGTTTTGTTTTTTTTTTTCAGGATTATACTCAGAAGTTACATAACTGATCAAATAAATGGTAGCTCGAGTTATAGTTTGTTATTTTTTTCTTGGGGAACATTCATCAACAGATGGATAAAGAAAACGTTGTTAAAGAAATGGATGGAACAGAGATCAGAGCATCACACTAGAGCAAAAAGAGTAAGACTTAACCACATGTCACATATTTCCTCTCATATGGGGGGGAGTGTAGGGGAGAGAGAGAGAGAGACAGACAGAGAGAACATGCAAGGCAAAGACATCTTACTAGAGATCAGGAGAGGAATGACAGGGAGGGAGGAGGTAGGGGAGGAGGAAAGGCAGGGATAGAAGCGATTGAAGGAGGATGTTATGCACACGAATGAATACATAAAAAACAAAACAAAACAAAACACACTCTTCTGTGTGACTAACATGCACTGAAATCTTTATTTTTGTGAAAATGTCTCAGTTCAGAAGGACACATTAGTGCTGTCCTGGCTTCATCCAGAATGTGAAGCAATCCCTAACGTTGGCTGCGCTGAGGGGGCTGCTGCGATTGGATGCTCGGTGAGCAGAAGCTGCGACGAGGACAGGCCACTGCATGGGTGGAAGCTTTTCTTTCTTTTCTTTTCTTTTCTTTTCTTTTCTTTTCTTTTCTTTTCTTTTCTTTTCTTTTCTTTTTTTTTTCTTTTACTTCTATTGCCTCTTTACATATTTTAGACACCTGAAAATGAGATTTAAAAGTAGAACAAAGTAAAATAATTTCAGGAAAACAGAGCTTTCCGAAGAGACTGAAGATTCTATGGCCTGGACCTAACCAGTCATGCCGCACAGCCAAGAGAGGGTTAATCAAGCTAAAAATAGTCAGTCTATAATATAGATGTATGGGAAAACATCACATTGTACCCAAATAATTTATTATTTTCCACTAAAAAATGAAATTAAAAATGTTTTGAAAAGGTGGTCACCTCATGAGCATGTTAGGTATGTAAGGAGAAAACAAAATCTCTCTTCAGATTTTGTGGGGGCCGGGGAGCTGGCTCAGTAGAATAAGCGCTTCCCTGGCAAGCGCAAGGGCCTGAGTTCAATCCCCGGTTCTGGCCAAAAAAAAAGGAAAAAAGAAAAGAAAAAAAAGAAAAAGATTTCGTGGAGAAGTATCACAGTATCCTGGAGCAGTGTTTCTCCAAAGCGAGGCTGATCAAGGCTGCTTTTCCCCACTGCCAGTCTAGGTCAAGTGTAATTACTTCATACGGATTTCTACACTTTCCGCCTTTCTTGAGCTCATCACTTTTGAGGCCTTGTCAGTTAACATTTGATTATTACCAACAGGGCATTTATTTATTTAATTTTCATTTTTTTAAAAAAATGTATAAGAAGCAAAATGAGAGTCCCAGCACTACGCTAGACATTTTGAGGAAAGGGGAAGCTTCACGTGCACTCTGGCCACAACGATGTCACCATGAGCCCTGTCCTCTCCATCTGTCACTCTTCTTAGGCATTTTGGGGGCCGCTTGTGTCCCCAGTGCCTTGCTGTACAATGCTCTCCATGAACTGCAGTAGCCCTATAGTTCCGGTCTTCCCATTGTCCTCCTGCTCTGGTGCTGATTGCTGCAGAAAACAGGCAGGTGCTCTCTGTAACACACAGGCGATGTCCCAGCCTGCAGCCTGAGGACACTTTCTACTCTGTCACTCTCACATCATGTTGCCCTCCTTGTCATCAGAGATGATCAAATGATCTGAGGACATATATTTTCCCCTGACTGGCATATCCACACTTTCCCTCTTTCCTAAATATGTTCAGAATTTCCATCCTCTTTCTCATGGACCTACACCCCTTTCTAGCTGCTCTATTTTTCTGCTTTCCCAGGCTTAGCTGCTGTAATGTAAAACTCTGATTCAGCAGATATTCTTGGAAATCTATTTAATGCTCATATAACAAAAGTTAACCTTTGTCTTTGGTTTTGACATTGTGCTAAATTCTCCCAGAAAAGGAAAACACCGCAGCTAATGCACTACAATACCAGCCAAGAGGCAGAAGTGCTCACTTACCTGCTGTTTGCTGTGGCCCATACTATAGGTGCACGGGCTTCCTCTTCAGGACACAGACTCGGTTCTCTCAAGGTCATGAATCTGGCAAGAGAATAGAGCCGGAATACTCAGACATAGATCCTTCTGCTCTCAGGTCTTATTTCCTAACTACCACCTTTTTCTAGAAAATTTCCCCTTAAATTATCATGAAAATTTTGCTTATTTGGCTTAAAACACTATGCCCTCATTTAGTAGGAAGAAGATACCTAAATTTGTTGCAGAGATACAAAGCTCCTCTCTCCCTCCCATATTTCTTTCTCTAATGTTCAGTTCTTACAGTTTTTTTTTTTTATTTTAGTCAGATACAAACAAGTGGTGTTAGCTTCCAAATGTTTTAGCATTGCTTCATTCGTATTCAGTGTTTTATCTATGGATTTTATTTTGCTTAAACATAAAATGTTTTCTGAAGAAGAAAAGTTTTATAAAAATAGCATTTGATGCTCTCATCAAACACCCTAAGAATTTCCTCTTCCTTGAAGCCATTCATGGGACTTTTGCCTTTTTCTCTCCAGTTCCCTGAGATGCTTCTCAGTGTTCAAGCACATTTTCTGGACTTTCTCCTCTTTCCTGTGGTCTTTTCTTCAAGGGACTTTCAGGATATTTCAGGCAAAACAGCATAAATGTACAGCGTGTACAACACTTGACCTTCCCGGTGGCTTTGATGTTCAGATAAGAGCTGGGTAGGTGGGTAAATCAAGGCAGAACCAACACTCTCACATACTGTGCACCTTCCTATGGCTTTTGAAGTGGAAGAAAGTGAAAACGCGGGAAGAAGCAAAGAGAAGAACAAGAACTGGAGGTCTATGTGAGGAAAGAGGAAAAAGAGGAGGGGGCAAAATGAAAGAAAAAGACAAGATGAAGCATTTCTCAGAAACTGGAAAATTAGAGTAGACGTTTGGTGGCAATGGAATCAAATCTCCCTCAGGGAAAGGAAGCCCTAGGACATCGGGGAGCATCCAGCGGCACACACCCAGCAGGCAAACAGAGTATTATCAGAGGGGTAGTACATTCCATCAGGAGCTTTCAGCCAAGGAAAAGCCCTGGGCTCAAGGCTGCTTTCCAAGAGAAAAGCAGAGTCAACATCTGAGAACCTGGAATTATGCTTGGTCATCTGACCTCAAGGAAATGTTAGATGGAGGATTTCACTGGTGCCCATGGTGACGTTGAAAGTCAAGCTCAATCTCGCCAGTCTTTCGTCTAAACCCTGTTGCACTTGTGCTGAAATCATCAGGTGTCTCTGCGCACCTGAGATCTGTCAGTTGCTATTTTGATTTCCCAGAATACAACAGTCTTGGGCACCAGGAAACATAAAAATTGGTGGAAAGTGTTTAACCATAACCTAGATTTAAAAACATATGCTTTGAGGTGATAGCTTAGAAAGTATGTCCTAGCTTTTGGGTTAACTAAGGCATTCTGGCTGCAGGTGTATAGATGGCCATTTGCCACCTAGGTGACAGATTCTGGTCATTCATCATTCCCTTTTTGTTCGTACAGTAGTTGAATAAGTCCTCTGTCCTGAACACTGTGAAATGCTGTAAAACAGTTTGCTGAAGATTTACTATAAAAATCACATTTGTCGAGAAAAATGGATTCCTTCAGAGTTTTATTTATTAAGGATAGATTTCATCTCAGAAGTATGTACTTTTGACAGACACTGTAAGATATTCTAGTAAACAAAGGAGTTTTGGGAATTTTGGTATAGAAAATACCAAGGTAAAGTGGTTATGAAACCTGGCTGTAAGGATTTCTACAGCTTCGCTAGCTTCTCCGATTAGATTTTCCTGTAACATTTGAGGAGGCCATTGAGATCACGTTACATCTCAGCTCCTTAAAACTGAAACAATGGCACTGAATTTTTTTTTTTTTTTTGTGACTCTGAAGCTGACTACTAGAGATTCCAAAAGTGCTGTCTCTCAAATATTCCACATAATGGATTTCCGCTCATTTCCCGATGAATGTAAATTACACATTTTTTAAAAGTTTGATGTTCTTGTCTGGGGATTTAGCTCAACAGCGCAGCACCTGCTTGGCAAGCATGAGATTGGGAATTCAATTCCTTTTTTTTTTTTTTTTTAATTTGTGGCTTGTAAAGTCCTTTATTTAATTCTATACATATTGCTTATTATATTTTCTTGAAGGAATTCAACATTTAATGTCAGAATTAGTAGGTGTCTACACACGAGGCCATTTTCTTGATGTTATAAGTAGCTGCATGTGCATTCTTTCATAATAATGCACTTTCAGATTTCATTTGAAAGACAGAGAGAGAGCGAGAGTGACTGATGTTCTCTTTGGAAATCCCAATCATTATTTGAGAGGTGCAAACTTTACAGTTATAACTTTAAAACTTTTGGAGAATCTGAAGATAATTCCCTTGCTTAAAATTTGTGAGACAATTGAAGCCAGAAAGTATGAGTTTCCCAAATTCACGGAAGTAAGAATACGTTTAGAAAAACTGGAGTCTGCGTCCTCTAATTTTACTCACTTGTTTATTTATTTTTGTTTGGTTTTGAGGCATGGTCTAGCTAAGCTTAAGCTGCCTTGAACTCACTGTGTAGCTGCCCTGGAACTCAGGGTGAGCCTCCTGTCTCACCTTCCACATTGCCTGCATTACAGCGTGCACCCCCTTGCCTGGCATGGCATCTAATTTTAAAGATATGCTGCTTCTTCACAAACATCCTTCAAAGAGAAAAAATAAAGCCCTTTTTACACACTTCAAGTTTCATAAAGAACATGAGCTTGGACATCTTTAGTTCATGCCTGCGTCCCCAAGAAGCCTGCAAGACTGCAGGAGAGATGGGCCCACACCTCATCTCCTTCAGCCAGGGCTACAAGGAGGCCAATGCCACCCACTGCACACTGCCTCTGCCACCTACTCCCTGCAATCAACTCAGCACTCGGTCTGCTCACCTCTCCCCGCCTCTGTGTAGCTTAGACCCAGGATATTTCCACTGGCCTATACAGGCTTTCACTAAACTACTTCCAATGTGTGCCCCACAATAGCAGCCTGAGTGCACTAGGAGTATTTTCCAGATGTAGAGCACCCAGACATGCCCAAACTACTGAATCAGAAGCCCGATTTAACAAAGTCCCAGGGTGATTGGTGTCCACAGTCAAGTGGTCTGACCTAAGGTCTTCACCCAATGTGCACCGGACACACATCTGGCCTCCTCTAAAGCTGTAGCAGCAAGGGAGTGTATTAGGGTTAGGAGAGGATCGAAGGGGCTGAGGAAAACAGCATCTGCCTAGCAAGTGCAAAGTCCTGAGTTCAATCCCCAGTCCAAAAAAAAAAAAAAAAAAAAAAAAAAAAAAAATCAATTACTGCTCTATCCTTGAAATAATTTCTCTTTGTTGGCCTGGTACCCAATTTGTTTAATAATAACTTAAGTCCTGTAAAGATTTATTTGTTTGCTTATCCTATTGTTTGTTTAAACTAGCATGGTTCTGGCAGAAACAACTGCAGTTCTGAGCATTACTTGAGGATTAATGACAAGTTAGAAGGAATAGCTAGCTTGAGACAGAGCTGACAGCAATTAATCCTTCAAATTATTAATTCTTAACACATGCCTTCTGTTGAAGTTGCCAGTGTTTCATCCAGTGAGCAGTGGAGAAAGAGACAGAGAGAGAGAAATGGAGTGCCATAAAGCTCTTTTCTCATGCTCAGGGCAGTCTTGCATTGTTGTTCACTAATATTTCTGGAGGTTTTCTGAGCCACTCCTTTATTCATTAACCTTTCCAACTGTTTACTGTTTGTAGCATATGGTGCAAAATGATCTATTGCTGTCACCACAAAATTTCATTTAGTTCACTCTTCTGGCCTTATCACGTGTAAGAAATGTGCTGTCAGTTCTACACTCATTCCGCAAACACTCCACCTAGACACTATTATTCTGACTTCCATAAGCCCTGATCCACTACTAGCCTGGACCCTTTGAATCAGACGCACCAAATTACAGATGTAGTTTGTGGGACTGGAGGGTTTGAGTGTTATGCTAAGGATTTCCTGCAAACTTAACAGAAAAACCCACTGTATTTGAATCAAAAACAGCATTCTGCATGTTCCAATATTACATCTCTACTATGTGCTCTCAAGAAAAGCCTTACAGCCTCTGAGCCTCAAGAATTAGCTCAGGAGAGGGCTGGGGAGATAGCTCAGTGGAAAATAAGCACTTGCCTGGCAAGTGCTGGGTCCTGAGTTCAACCCCTAGTACCATAAAAAAAAGAATTAGTTTAGAATTTAGTTTAGGAGGAGGCAGGTGAGATAGCTCAGCAGACTAAAGCACCTACTTAGCAAGTTTAGGCAAGTGCAGGGACCTCGGTTCAATCCCCAGCACCATATGCCATGCCAGCCTTGCCCCCAGGGCAGGTTGAGCCAGACACACACACACACACACACACACACACACACACACACACACACGAATTAGCTTAGGAAATCACTTTGTGTTTACAGAGCCAGGAAATATCTCCCCTCAAAACATATTCTGTTACATATTATAGAAACATTCATTGAAAGATGGACAGCAGTTCTAAGCTAAGGAATGAAAGAATGCCATTCCAGCAAAATATGTAAACAGTTTTATGTTTGTGTGTATCCATATAATATGTATTATATAACATAATACACATAAAATAAAACTGATATACATGTGTATGTATGTGCATCAGGCTATTCAGCTTTATTTTATCTTTTAAAGGGAATGCTCTAACCAAAACTATTTGCCTTCATGTGCACTGAAACTATATTTGACTTTCCCGATATTTGAATTTCAAGAAAGGAAATGTCTTCCATTTATAAGTTTGTACATTAGACCACTCTTTCACAAAAAACCCCATGGTTCTTGAAATACACAAGCTTGTTTTTCATAATATGAATAAGAATTTTTCTCAGTTTGTTTGCTTTACTTCCCCAGTTAGTTGGCTTAGCCATGTGAGGAAGGCACAGCAGACCAGAGTGGGGGGAAATCCTTTCCCCTCCCTGAGCTCTCCTACTAAGGCCTTTTGATTCCACAGTGACTCATTCCAAACACCCCTCTTAGCATTGAGTAAAATGTAAAGATTTTCCATTGGATACTCATGATCTGAATGCAGTTGGATTTTCTGAGAGCTTCTTCCACAGCAGGAGAGTGTTTCATCACTCTGTCTGATAAAGCCCACACTTGTATCCTCCCTTATCATTAAATGTATATAGATGTGGCTGGGATCATTACAATGACAATGCATTCGCAGGTGTTCTTAAGTTCACTTATCACTATGTTTTTAATCAAAGTTTTTGAACAACTAGCTGAACTCTATGGAAAGAAGCTGATTATCTTGAAAAGCAATTTAAAACTGTATTTCTGATTGGAAACATGGGTTAAGGTACAATAAGGAACAAGAACACGTATTTAAGCATCTATTGCTTATGTTTGCTTTGAACATACAAAGTACCGAACAGCCTCTCTGTGCCAAACAATGTGCCAGGCAGAGATAACGACGCCTGAGTGTGGAAGACCCAGTCTTTGACCTAAAATAGGTCATGACAGGCCGAGCCTTATGAAATGGACACTGCATATGATTCATTTTTTAAAGTAACAAAACAGGGGCCAGGGGTTAGATCCCCGGGTCTGTCGTGCTGGCCCCGGGCCAGGGGCACTCTGCAATGGCAATTGAACCTGGGTGTGGTGGCGCGCCCCTGTAATCCCAGCTCTTGGGAGGCTGTAAACAGGTGGATCACTATAAGTCTGATCTAGTAGTGAGACCCTGAACACCCTGTAGACCAAAAAAAAAAAAAAAAAAAAAAGATGAAAAGCAATATGCAAATATGAAACATATCATAGATTATATTAAGGCTCTTAGTTACTTTTTACTTGTTGCTGGGACAAGTACCTGACTCTCAAAATTAAGGAAGGAAAAGTTTGTTTAGCTCACAGTTTGTGGAGGTTTCAGTCCATACTCAACTGGCTCCAAGGCAAACTGTAGCAATTCAGGGCAACAGAAAACAATAAAGAGCAGAGGAGGAGCAGCAGCTGGGGCATCCATCAAGCCTCTCTCTTCCTTCTATGCTGACTGCGAAGCTTGGAGCTCATCCGAAGTGGCACAGCTGTAAAGTGGCATGAAGAAGATGAGGACTTCCCCCAAAGAAGTGGAGTGGGGGCAGTGAAGTCTTCTTCAACTCCTTCATATACACTTTTTGTGCTGAGTCACTCGGGTGGCCTCTTGTGCCCTAGGGTGGAACCAATTGCACCCCAGGGTGGATCCAATGGCACCCCAAGGCAGTCCCCCCCACTTTTCACTCCCCATCCCCCACTGCCCCATTTCCTGTCCCAGAACCTGGCCACTTGATCCAGCCAATCTTCCTACATCAAATTGACACAATGTATCAACTACCACAGGCTCTGTAGAAAGTTCACAGACCACCAAAGAATGTATATACACTCCAAGAAGAAAAAAGGTATACAAATATTTCAGTATTAAATTTATTATTAATATCACTAACACAAGTCACCTTTGGCCTCTACAATTACAAGAGGTGCTATAAGTGGAGGTCATGTGCTTCCAGACATCTGTCAGTGAGGCAGACTGCTGCTCAGGTAATTTTGGGTGCTGAGGCTGCTGCACGTGCACCTTGAACGTCTTCTCCAAGAGCTTGCAGCTCAGTAGGTTTTCTTCAACATTCAGCATCCTCCACTAGGGGCCCACATACTAGAGGAACATCATCTGTTGAACCAGCATCAAATTACTTTTCTTTTCCTGAAATGTGTATGCACCCCACCTCCCTTCTGAGATCTAAAACATGTCTTGTGTGTACCTGTGAGAAAGATGAGGAGTGGTGAAAGGACAAAGCAGACAACACACCTTCCGGTCACACAACATCTGCTACACACTTAAAACTGTCCTGAGCAACCTTAAAAAGCCTTTGATTTACGTGTGCTTCTTACCAGGTCAATAGATTCCTTCAACATTTTTTATGTGCTGACATCCAGAGATATTGATCCAAACATATTTTATTACTGAAAGGAGCCAATGTATTTAAGTACTCAACGATTTTGGTTTTAGTGCATTTTTATCTGTGAGTCACTTCCCTGAGACATGAGCTTTTGAGCACTGTGTGAGGCCAAAATTTCTTGACTTTCATTTAAAGCATAGACATGAAGATATGAGTCTGACTTAATTGACTTTTTTATTTTACAGTCATAAACCCTTATGGACTCCTACAAATCCGGGTCACTGAACTGGCCTGAAGCTAGGAGTATCTGAGAGGAAATATCTCAGGTGATATATGTTTTCATGAGACTCTTTGAATAAGTTACCCAATCAAATTTAATTGTTTAATTAACAGAGTCAAACGTATTTGGTCAAATAATCAGAAGGGGATATACTGAGTCATTAGTTAAAATTTTTAATCCTTTTCTGATTCACGATTTTCGTCTAAATTGTGATTTTGAGATTTATGGTTTAAGCTGTATAAGTGATTAGCATCTAAGGAGTGAATATAGCAGTGACAAAGTGGTACAACTTCTGGGTCTTGAAACTTTGTATTAACCAAACGTGAAACAGTGATTCCTACAACACAGACAGTTTCAGTGAATTATTTTAAGGGTAGGACATCCAATTGAATATTTAGTCTAAGTCTAATAAATGTTAAATGGCAAAAAAACATATTCAAAAGTTCAAATTAATGTGATATTAGAAAACAACCCAGTAGACCAACTGATTGCTTCACTCAGCCTCGTCCTCCTCAGGCCTGCAGGGACCCTGGGGGCGCTGAGGAAGGGATGCTGAGCCAGGAGCAGAGCTTTACACGTGGAGGAAGAGAAGGTGATAACGGTGATGGGAAGGGCTGGAGGCGGTGCCAGCCTATGTCTCTGTGACGTCTTCTATAATGCACTTGGCAACACTTCTGACAGAGGAAGAAGAAACCAGACCCGAAAATTTTAATTTCCTAATCATTGACTCAGAATCAAGCCTTTCACAGGGCGGCACTCAGATCACTTGCCTTCCATTAATTTGCTTAGCTTTGTAATCAAGTAATCAAAACACATACACAAAACTGTATGAAACATTTGACTGCCTGGAAAAGGAACAGCTAAATAGTTTAAAATACTTTGTTCCATCATTTACCAGAAAAACACTTTTGAGAATATATGGAATCAAAAGGTGTTCTGGACATGGAGTATGACACATACTCAGTCTCTCATGACTGCAAGCATTCCTTTAAGGATTTGGTAATATATATATATATATTATATTCAGATTGAGCTGTCTTTGTGCTTAGTTGCCAAATTCTTACAATGACAATAAAGCTGAAGCACTGTCTGGATTGTGCTTTATCTGGTTTGTAGGTTTTCCGGGATCTTCCCATTAAAGAGTTAGTAAACTCAGATTATCTGATGGAAACATAGTGAAGGTGTGGCCTGGAGTAGAGAATTTGGCACCTGTTTCCACACAGCTTGTTTTCTAGCAAAGTATAAAGACAATAACTAAATAAGAAAATAGATAAAATTCACAATTAGAAACATTGTTAATCAATGCTATGTAGGAAAGAAATCAAGAGAGTAATGGAAAATGAATCCGAAGTCACCAGGCAGTCAGTTGGCACCGGGCAGACAGAACTCGGAGTTGGTGACCTCGTTTACAGAGAAAACAGTGCACTTGCAATGAGTTTGAACTCTCTATCAAGGAATATGCAAGCTAAGGAGTCACAAAATTACTTTTGACACATGAAGTAAATCTACAAACACAAATGTAGATAGTAAAACTTAATAGCTCTGGAGAGGATGTTGCAGAGGTCAACACTCGCCTTTAATGAACCATTAACACTTGAAGATATGCATTAAAATCACGCTAAGACTAGGACACAGCACAAGGAGGAAGGCAATTTAATGGTCAGCTGAATACTCTTGCCACGGGGCTCACTATTCTAGAGAACTTGGATCCATAAGTAAGGGATAATATTGTAGACCAAGTGATGCCAGAGATTCGGGGCAACAACAGGAAGAAGCAGCCACATTCTGGTAAAAAGAAGCCATCATTTGCTTTTCTTTGGAAAGCAATCTGTGCCTGCTTTCCCTAGCTCATAAGGTAGCAGTCTTTAGTCTCCTACAGCAATCTTCACATAGTTATAGGAGAGAGAAAAAGGGATTTTTTAATTCACAGTATTCATTTCTTCAATTATTTATTGACCAAACGTTCATTGAGAATTTATTACATACTTCTTCCTAAACATCATTTTGGTATTTTAGAAACAAATTTAAGCCATCTTATGATTGATTAGCCAAAAGAATTGCGGCACGGAAAACCCACCCATGTGGCTTGTGCCAGGTCGGCCTCACTTGCCGTGGAGAGCTACAGAGAAATGCGAGACACAGCTCCAGGTTACAGCTGGAAAATGTTCCTAAAGACCTTGTAGTTGTGCTGAGGATGCCGCTGCTCAAGCATATTATGTAGCTTCGGGTCAGGATTGCTTTGACATTTAGGAAAAGTCCCCAAGACCAAATGCTCAATGGGGAATGTCAGATCCGAGTACATTCAGCATGAAATCATTGCATTCAGCATATATGCAATATTCAGCTGTATAAAATGAATAAACATAATGTCCAAATAAATACAGTATAATTTAATATGAGCAAACTTTAAAAATGTCTTCCTGTTACAGTTAACGTCTGTTTGACTCTTACCTGAAGACCACCTTGGGCTGTATTTCCACAAAAATAAAGTAGTGTACATTTGGGAAAATATTTTTAAATAAATAAAAACTGTTATGAGGGAAAAAATATTATGAAACTAGAAAATTGAAAAAGTGTATGTAATTCAGTAGCTAGATGTATACAGAGCTACTAGATATGGACAAGGATTCTTCATAAGCCCAGGCAGAGAAAGTGTTAAATGGGGAAAACATGAATCAACAAAATGGAATAGAATTTGTATTCTGCATAAACATTTGGTTATATGTGGTTTTATTTTTTTTTTATTTATTATTTTTTATTTATGTGTGGAGGGGGTAGCTCAGCCCACCAGTGGGCGGGGCTGGCTGGCATGTGGTGCTGGGGGATTGAACCACGGTCCCTGTGCTTTGCTAAGCTTGTTCTAAGTAGGTGCTTTAGACCACTGAGCCATCTCCCCAGCCCTATATGTGGTTTTAAGTGCTCCTCTACAAACACCCAAACATGTCAGAGCTCAGGTCACTCATTCTACTTTGGAGAGACCGAGCTCAAAGGCGGTGGACACCGGCCCTTTGCCAACTCAGGATTTCTACAGAATTTCTCACGGCTCGTCCCAGACGCTGTCTTCTGGGCCTCCTCAGGAAGGCGGGGAGTATGCAGACTCAGCAGAACATGTATACAGGTCTTTAGAAGGCAGCAAAGCAATCAGTTTTGAAATCAGAATCTCTAAAAAATAATTGCACTGACCAGCTAGGGTTTCTGAGTCTCTATTCAAATTCTACCAACAATTGTATAAAAAATATAGCCTTTATTTAGGATGAGTAGGTGATGAAATATTTATGCTGATAAAGTGAGTTGCAAAGGCCGAGAAACTAAGAGTGGAGAATTCCAATGACTCTGACCCAGGAGGGCTAGCAGCAGCTGAATCGTTAAGCGAGGGTTTACGCACCTGTGAGTAACAAAATACTGTTTTCTGAGATTGAAGTCTCTAAGGCAATAAATGAGGCAAATAAGATAGAACTTAGTACAAGTGCTGCCTACAGTCCCAAATATGAGAGAACTTGCAGTATCTGAAAAGATACACTTGAAATTAATGGCGCATACAGATGAAACTTCTAAATGTCAGCCTCGCAAGGAATGCGAGTGAAATGACATGATGGAAGTTTATTCGGCTTTAGAAGTGGACTGACTCAAAATGATCCTGCTCTTCTAAAGAATCATTTATTTTCATCGAAAATACATTAAGTCAGTACTTAGAACTTGGAGGGTGTGTGTGCATGCGTGCGTGCGTGTGTGTGTGTGTGTGTGTGTGTGTGTGTGAATCAGGGGCCTGAGCAAAGTGTTGAGATGATAAATTGCAGCAAATATTCATTATGTTGATTCATTCTTAGCTAATGATGGCTGCATACATGTGCTCAAATCAAAATTCTTCACAATTATGAAAATCATTTACTAAAGTCTCACCATGCATTTTCTGGATATTCCTTGATTCATACACCCTCACTGGTTTCCTTTCTATTCCATATATGTTTAGTTTACTTCAGTCTTTTATGTCCTTCCCAATGTTTATTCCAATACTAAATCACTGACATTCAATTCACTAGAATGCAAATATCTCATCTCAGAGTTAAGAACAAACACCTTCCACAATATAGCACTCAAGTCCCATGGAACAACGGTGAGTTAATGACCTCCAGCTTCATGCCCAATTACAAGCCCACACTGAATTCAAAGTATTCCTTAATGAAGGCTGCAACACCTTTCTTGCAAAATAGACTCCATCTGCTGCCAAATGCAGCTTTATGCAAGCATGTTCAATTCCTCAAAGTTCTGGAATAGTTCTTCCCACTTTTCTCTGACACAGTCTATTAATTATGCTCTCATGTGACTTCCGTGTTAGTTGGAGGGTGTCAAGAGCCTCGCCGGCTAATGGCAAGCCCAGTCGTTGGTTTCCTTGTGGGAACGTCCCCGTAGTTCCCTGCCTTCTGTTATGTCTGTGCTCACATTTGCATGCGTAAGTCTGTAGCTACATATGTCCTAGAACTCAGCCCTTAATATATATTTTGAAACTGAAAAACTGCAAAAGAATTCAGAATATTTGCTTGACTTAGTAGCACAAAATCTGCACTGTCTTTCACAGCATTCTATCAGTGGCATTTCTAAGTTTCGTTACACACGTGCGTGCACTTACACATATGTGCACAAACACAGGAACACACAGCATAACAATTACAGGAACCTTTCTACACTCCCCTGCGCTGGTTCTCACCCTTCCCAGGCATCCAGCAAAGGCTCCACTGTCGTTAGAGGCTCCCTAGCCATCCACCTCGGATCTTCCCATACCTTGATGCTTCCAGCGTTCACAGCAGTGTACCATCACTATAACTACCTGCACGCACATGCATGCGGGCATACGCAACTTACCGCAGCACCTGCATTTTCCCACTGGAAAGCACATTCCTGGCTCTGAGATGAGCTGTTCATATCTTCCTGTCAGGCACATTTCCCTTCTCCATAGCATCACTGAGGACAAATGCCCAGTGAGAAAAGATAAGACTTGCCATGGTGCTCAAGATTTGCTTTAAGGGTAGCTTGCCATTTGGAAGAGTTTTTGCATACCTGCAACATGTTTCAAGGAGTAAATTTGAACTAGTAGAATTTCAGGAAAAGACATACACTGTGAATGGAATAGTTTGAAGCAAAAGTACCTTCATATACTGTTGGTATAGGGTAAAAGAAATAAAGACGAAGAGGAAGAAGACAGTGAAACCATAATTGCAAGGTGTGACCACAGTCACCCAAGGCTATCTGCATGTGCTATCCATGTCCTTACTGGCTGGGCTTCTGACTCAGATCTAGACCAGAGGCACGTGGCCGGGTCTCATATACTAGTGTGTTACTCAGTCAGAGAACTTATGAAACCGGACTGGTATTCTCCCAGTTCACTCAAGATTACAGAATTAAATAAGCCAAGGGAAGACTTGGAGCAGGGACCTAGAGGTTGAGGCTGCAGCTGTCCGGTGGACAACTACATAAAACCAGGACGACTGGCACCTTTTCCTGTATTTTATGTCGCCTTTATTTATTACCTTAAAATATGGGTCAGATCCCTGGGTGGCTTGGCGCACAGGCATGTTGGTCTGTAAAGAATGTCTAGGGTCCAAGGTTTATGAGCCTGAAACTACTTCATCCCTTCAAGATTGAGAGCACCAAAGTAAGAACAACTAGTATATTCTTAGGACTTGCAGAGGCATCAATTACTAGCTGTTACAATGTTCAGTTCCAGACTGCCTCGAACAATGCCTAGAGTGCACCAGTCACTGTCTTAGACACACAGTCCCCTCAGGTCCCCCCAGGGTGAGATCCTCTTCCTCAAGCAACAGCAGGCACTCCATGGTGGGAACGGCGTTACACCCAAGCCCCACACACAGGAGCCAGGATTTAGCCCACCCCGGCAATTCATAAAAGCAGAGCTGTCTTTTCTGAGAGGGACAAGTCTGATCTGCTTCAGCAGACCATGCCTCTGCCTTCTTTGTTCCCCCTTACTCTCTAATTGCCTCGTGCCTCTGTTCTTCACACTGACCATCCTGAAAGGCTTTTCTGACAGGAGACTGTGAACCAGCAAGTTGAGGGCCCCACCTCCTCCTTGAGGCACCTGCTTGGGTCCAGGTTCACAAATAGAAGCACGTGGCAAGGAATTTAATTTAGTTTGCAAACTTTGCCTTGATGACATACACAACTGTAGCTAGCCTTCCTGCACAAACTCGAACATGGCTGTCTCTTCCAGGATCCCAGAACAAATTAAGTTCATGATCCCAGGTACCACTCTATCTTCAACTGCCACTAATTTAATCCTTTCATAGATTGCCTCTGTGTGTGTGTGTGTGTGTGTGTGTGTGTGTGTGTGTGTGTGTGTTCTAGATATCATACCTGGAACAAGTGTGACATAGAAAAATACAGGGAAATGGAAAACTTCATTGAACCTCATGGTACAAAGAGATCACATTTATAACATATCACTGTCACAATCTCAACTTTTTCATGAACAAAAAGTAAGTTGTTGGACATTAAATATATAATTTTATAAAGTTATAATATTATGTGCTTGGAAATTCAGATCAAAAGGTACATCCTTCCCCAGAATTCATGAGTTTTATTTATTGATTTATTTTTGTCTTTTTGAGACAGGGTTTCACTATGCAGTCCAAATTGGCCTTGAGTGGTCCTCCCACCTCAACCTCCTGAGTTCTGGGGTTACTGGCATGTGTCACCATGCCCAGCCCATGAGTTTTAAATGAATGTTTTTGCTTTTTAATTGTGTGCTAAAGAAAAGAATGGTGGGGTTAATGTACTAATAGGAATTTTAAAGATGAAATCTGAGTGAAGTCCACTGTTTGCCATTTCAAAATCTAATTTGATATTTCTCATACATAAGTCAATCTCTTTCTTAAATAAATAGGCCTTAAATTAATCTGCCAATTAATCCTGAAGGGCAAGCAGTCCAGAAGCTCACAAAGGAAGTATTTGTCTTAAAACCTTTTGCTGCGACTACACAGGCACCACACTGCATAATTAGTATGCCTGTGCTGCATTCCCAGTCAGGGCTTTGAAGCAAGGAAATGCTTAAATGAAGACCGGAGAGAATGCACACTAATAAACACAAAGACACCGAGAGCATACAGAGTACCCTGTTCCCTCCAACACCTTAGCATAATATGGAAAAGTCCAAAAACAATGGAGGAGGGGCTGTGATCCAAGCAAAACCAGTTCTGTAGGTTGCCATTTCCAAAGTAAGACTTTTTAGAAGATCAATGAAGTAGTCCATATGCCACATTGTAATAATGGTACAGAGACTGTACTTTCTCCCTGTAGGAAAGATTTACAGCAGGAAAATGAAATGAGGGGAAATTTTGTTTAGCTATTACCCATAGAGCCTTTTGAAACCTGAAGAACTTTTGAAGTCAAAATTCTTGAAAGGAAGGCAAGGAACAGGTTCTAATCTTCTTCCATGAAAGGGCAAGGTGCAGTGATAGAGTATACTCCAACTGGAAGACAAAATTAAAGCTTTCTGGGCTATCAATATGACAATGTCTAGCAGGGAATTCAATTACAGAGATGGCTATTTGACTTGAATGAAGGAAGACCTTGGGATAGGAGGAGAAATTGACAACACCTATTTTCAAGGGCTATTCTAGGACATCTTATAAATAAATTTCCTCTGGATGACTTCCATCCTATTGTCAATGCTTTTATAAGATTCTTTGTCTTGATCTTTGTGATTTGTTACCCTAAATGCTGTTATAGTCTTGTTCTATGAAAGGAGACCCTCAGTCTAATATGCCATTTTAAAGATCTTGGGAAAATCTGAAAGAGATGTTTGGAAAGGAGATCAATCTTTGCAAAAATAATTACTGTGTGGTATGGTTTAAGCATGCTCCAAAAGTCTTGGTTCGGAGATGGAGCTTTTGATTGGACAATGGGGCTCTAGGCTCATCAGGGGTCATTTCTGTGATGAATTCATTGCTGAATTGCTATCAGGAAGTGGAGACAGACTGGATGTGGGTCTGCGGAGTGTGAAGTAGCAGGGGACGCTCTTATGTCTTCTTCTCTCTTGTTCTCTGCTTTCTGCCACCAAGCCTTCTGCCAAGCTCCTTATTTGGACCCTGCCAAACATGGACTCAACCCACTGGAGATTATGAAACAAAATAAATCCCTTTTCCTTCAGGTTGCAGATGTTGTTTATTTTTCTCAGCAGTGTGAAAGTTTGTAAACACACCTTCTAACATACCTCAGTTTAAGATATTATATGGATGTCTGACTAAATGATTGTCATTAGAATTTTAAAGTTTTTAACTTATACTTTTAGAATGAGAGGATTGAGTAATAGAAGATTTGTCATTGTCTTTTTCCTGAGATACAGCTACAAAAAATTGGAATAGCAGCCAAAGTTTGTCTTATTAGAAATCATTTCTCTTTTGCTATGTTTTCCTCTGTTCTGTGTGGTAAGTTATTGTGTTTCTTCCTTGCCATAAGGTGAAGTGAAGTTTCTCCAACTCAAGGCTAAGTGTCGACTTCTACCTTTGAGGCCTCGGGAACAGGAGGAACTTACAAAGAAAGCAGGTATGCACAAGGTATTAACTCCAGTTTAAAAACCAAAACTCTTTCCTCTCTTTTTTTCTGTCTATTCTAAATTCTGAAATGATGCCAATCCTTATGACCTCAGACCCTTGTGCATTCTACCAAGTCAATCATTTGGATTCTGCACTCGGTTCAATTCCATCATTCTCTTCCATATCACAAGATATGTTTATTTGCATAGTAAACCATATGCTACTTTCCTTGTTTAAAATTCTCTTCCTTCTCTTCCCATTCCACTCAAACATAGAAACCAGACCTAGACCCCAAGCTCTCTCAAAATCCTTTTCAGTGCTTTCAGACAACTCTGAGCTGTCTCTTCTTTGTGCTTCTGAAAAAGCCCTTGATAGATGTGCTATTTCTTATCATTTTCTAAATTGTTTCATGTGTCTTATCTTGTAAAAAAATAGCAAGTACCAAGTGAATGAAATGCTAGGCAATCTGTCCTCAATGAGTACCTATTGTATGAGTGGTTATATTGTTGAAGAGTAAGATTTATTTGAGAAATCATGGAACAAAAAAAATGGAAGAAAGAAATGCTTCCAAGCCAACTCAATCTTTTATCTCCAAAGGATTCATTTTTTCCAGCAATCTTTTTTTATAGCCCAGTTATGGGAGTATATGTTTGCATAGGGCAAGCACAGTAGTAAACTCATTCCCTATGTGAGCACATCATTGGACTTTCACAGTACTAACCCAGCTATTTCTATAAGCTATTGAAAATTTCTTCATATGTTTTTTGGGAGGAATTGTATCTAACATATGAGACAGATAGATAGATGATAGATAGATAGATAGATAGATAGATAGATAGATAGATAGATAGATAGATAGATATAGATTTAGTAAAAGCAAGTAAAAAAACAAATAAAGAAGACTATATAGTTGGACTTGACTCTGAGAGAGGCCTTGATTTTTCCCAGTGCCTTTGTGTAATACCAATTGGTGAATTCCACTGAAGCTCTGCAGAGCAGCAGAGTAAATGTCAGCCTGGAACTTTACTGAACTTACAGAGTCTGCAGCTGAATACCCTGCTGAGAACAGGAAACCTAATTAGAAGATCTACCATGAGTCACTACTGCTGGTCTAACCTCGATTCATATAATGAGCACAAACTTATGGACAAATATTTCTGACCTCTTGATAAAACTCTCTTGACATTTTACATTTGCTTCCTTTAAATGCCTCTGACTATCTGGCGCTGTACGCTCTGTGCCGTCCTTTCCTCTTTCTCTGTCTCCCAGCCACAGTGCACCTACACTTCTTCAGATGCATAAGCTGATACTGGGCAGGAATGTGGGGCACAAGAGAGCTGGCCCACACAAACTCCAATTTCCTCCTTCTTTTCTTTTCAACCTTCTCCCTTTACATCCAAGAGAAGAAAGAACAGAAGACACAGAGCCCCTTGGACTGTACAAACTCGAGTTCTCTCTTAGTTCTTTGCCCAGAGAAACCTTGTCATCCCTGTTAGAGGTGTCACTGTCCCTGAGCCTACTGTGCAATGCATGCATGGCTCAACAGATGGTGGGTAGGTCTTCAATGAACAGTACACACACTTGAAATTGTATGGGCTGCCCCTCAGTGAACAGCGCAATGTCTGGTGTACTATAGGTGTTCAGTATGTGCTAATTAAAGTGACAGTACAACCACTACTTGTCAACAGTTCTCTTCAAGACGCTAAAGAAATATCTGGTATTTATAACTAACTTTTGGTTAGAAAATTCTGAAATGGTCTTTGTAACCATTTCATAGATGTCTGTAGGCCCTCGTTTCTTTGGGTTGTAATAGTTATTCACCAAACTTTCTGTTCATTATTAGCACTATTCAGTATAGTACAAGTACTACCTTGTTTGTTTAATACATATGATTTAATAAGTTTTCTAAAACATGCTAAAGCTACAGCCTCACCTTCACAGAGAGGTAGTTGATATTTTTGCACTTTCTCAACTCCTGAGGCCTCAGTGGAGATATCTTCGTCATTAAGCCATTCTTGCCAAGACACATTACAACAGAACATCAAGGTAACCCTTTGAATGCTGTCCATTCCCTTTACCTGTGTTTGGTTTATGTTAAGAGGATTTTTTCCTTGTAACAAAAATCTAATATATTTTATTCTAAGGTAAAAATGTAGCTGCTTAATTTTATTTTATTTTCAACTGCAATATTATGATGATTTTGTTTTAAAATTAAAAAATTATTCTTAAAGAGAGTAAAAGATAGAATTAAAACAGAAAAACAACAAATGATACAAAGTTTCAGTAAACAAAGTGCTATAATTTTCAGTGTTTGTTGTATTGCATAATGTTGTCTTCAAATTAGTTGTTCATATTACCAGATATATGCATGCAAAAATTGGAAGAAGAAAGAAATATGAAAAATTAAGAAGAGAAAAATGACAAATAAAAAAGTAGATAAAACAAATAAAGCATTAATTGCTCCATTCCATAGACTAGCCGAAATTAATTTCCTTCCTCCTAGGGATTTTTTTTTTTTTTTTTTTTTTT
>NW_004524705.1:6774063-6789686 GCF_000260255.1 Octodon degus | reverse complement strand
ATTTATTTATATTTTTTCCTCATAATTTTATTGAGAAACAAATAGCAATGAGACAGTTTCAAACCAAATTGGTAGGACAGTTTCAATAATTAAAAAAACTTGTCTTTTTTTTCTTTTTTCAGAACCAGGGATAGAACTCAGGCCCTTGCCCTTGCGAGGCAAGCATTTATTCTACTGAGCCATCTCCTTCTGGGGCATTTCTAATAAACACATTTTGTAAATTTGATACGTAATACCATGAGACCCTAAGAAATAATGTCCTCATGTTCACAGTATCAGCTTATGCTCTATGATGAAAGAGCTAAAAGTTGAGTAGAGTATCTTAGAGACACAGGATTTTGTTAGTATTATGAAGAAAAAAACACATTTACATCAACTACATTAAAACATTGTGAAAGACTTTTCTAAGATTATTCTGAAGTGAAATCTATACATTCAGTTCTAGAGTCTGTGAAAAATATAGATATTATTTTTTCATTCACAAGTCCTTAGAGGGGCCAGGGAGATGGCTCAGTTGAATAAGCACTTGCCTGGCAAATGCAATGGCCTGAATTCGATCCCTGGTTCTGAAAAAAAAAAAGTCCTTAGAGATAGCATAAACAACCCTTTACTGACTAGATTAGAACCTTTATATTTCCTAATGCTAGGAAATTTCAGTTCCCTTAGTGCTGAATGAGGACAGTGTCTTATGTCCTTCACTCTTATTTTTAAGATGTAGGTCCCAGGATAATTACATAAAATTTGAAGCCATAATTTGCATCAAAATTTATTTTCAAATACCATGCAAAATGCCTAAAGTTAAATTGTAAGTATCTTTTAAAAGGAGTAATTTTTTTCTCTTGCTTGATATGATTAAGGTGCATTAATAGTTTTTAAAGCACCTTTCCAGGGCTCTACATGAATGTGTCCACTCTTTTATCTTCTTAAGTAAATTATGACTATTCCTAAAAATAGATTTTTAATCCTGATTCCTTTTGCTATGGTTTGTATCTAGCTGTCCCCTCAAAGCCTCATGCAGTCATTGGGGTGGCTTCTAGAGTGTGTGATCAATTCATGATCTAATGCAGGGATTGTGGGTGTGAGTGCTCTACCTGCCCTGGGGTGGGTGATCTGCATTACAATGCGAGGAGGGGAGAAAGGCTTGCTAGCTGCCACAGCTGCTGCTCCTCCCTCAGCTCTTTGCTGTTTTCCACTGACATGAGCTGCTGCCCGCTGCCATGTGACACTCTGCATTGGAGCCTGCGGAGTATGGACTGAAACCTCCACTAACTGTGAGCTAAATAAACCTTTCTTTACTTCATTTTGGGGTTTGGGTATTTTGTCTCAGCAATGAGACAAAAGTAACTGAGACATCTTTTTTTTTTTTTATTTTTTTTTTATTTTTTGAACCGTAGAATTCATTAGAGAATATGGTGTTGGGAAACAAAAACAGATCATCTTCACATGTCAAATGTGTGAACTTGTTAAATGAAAAGTTTTCGAACCATAAAACACAAAAAAGATAACAAAATATACTCTGAAAATCGAGGCAATCACACAGTTATTACTTAGCTACTCTCTACCTTCCTTCATAGAACCAAGAAGGGTGCTATCCCCAAAATGAACACAGGTAGTCACTAACAACCACCCAGTGATGCAGTGAATTTTCTATTTAGGGAAATATTGGGAAAACAAATAAATTCCTTGGGGCATTATTTATTCATCCCTTCTAAGTAACTATTAATAAGATTAGTTTGTAAAGGTGACTTTTTTTTTTCAGTCCAGAAAGTCAGCGGGGTCCCATTGGCTATGGGATAATCAGAATTGATTAATGAACATTCGATATAAATTAGTAGGCTTGGAAGTCAATCTTACTTTGAATTCACATGTGTTAATCAATGGCAGGGAATTAAACAAGAATCAGTTAAGAATTTCTGGAATGTACACCAATGCCAAGTGAACACTATCACACTCTTTCCTATTATGATGGCTCCTTGGTTAGGATAAAAGGCATTAAAAGTGACTGCCACCTATGAAACAGACTTCAGTGTCTCTGCCCCTAAAGAAAAATCTTGTTGTTTTAAATTCACAGAATCAAATAAATGTTACTAATGACAATGTAAACTATATGGAAGAAAGAAAATCTACTAATTACGCTGGAAGTCCAGAAAATAGCATCATATCAGAAGAGCCATTTTTCTAACAGTCCCACTGCTACGTATGATGTTTTTGCAAGCCTGGGCAACCTTCTCCTGTGGATACTGAGAGCCTATCACAGGATTCAACCAACCAGTCTCCATTCCTGCTTAAAGAGCTGATGCAAACTGCTGAAATTCCTCTTTCGCTGATGAAAACAGAGAAACTCTGATGATAGAAGCCTCCTTTGCCATGGTGTCCTGTGGGTTTATTTCCCTAGAGCCTCTGCTATCAACAACTATTACTGGTCCTCCATACGACAGAAGTTTCAAATTATTACTAAGGTTTACATCAGCCAATATCTCAATAATTATATTAATTCCTTTTTCACCAACAGATTTCTGGACTTTGTTAATATAGTCAGCTTCTTTGTGATCAAACACTTCATGGGCTCCATTTTGCAAAACAATTTTTCGGCTTTCCTCACTACCAGCGGTGCCCAAAACCTTTAAGCCATAGGCTGTAGCAATTTGGCATGTTGCTAATCCAACTCTTCTGCTGGCTCCAAGAACCAGACCTCATTCTCCAGCTTTCAAATAGGCACTGTAGAACAGAGCATGGCAGGCGGTGAAGTACAGGACACCAACGGCGGCACACTGCCTGAAGTCCAACTTCTAGGGCAGTGTGCATGCCGTGTGGCCTGCAGCAAGAGCATACTCTGCGTAGCCCTCCGAGATCGTGTTGCTAGTGAAGACTTGGTCACCTTTCTTGAAAGCAGACACGTTATTCCCAATGGACTCTACAACCCCCGCCACATCAGTGGCCAATACTCTGTATTACAAAGTATCATGTTAAAATGAGCCCACATATGTTGCAGTGGTCCAGCACCATCTAATTGTTTTGATAAAGCATAATATTGAGTGGAAATCAAGACTAAAACAGGTCACACTGAGGTGGAGGCTCAGATACAAAAATAGTAAGAATCTTAAAACAAGCTTATTTCCAGGTGAAATTAATCACATAGCACAGAAGTTTCTAACGTCACTAAATGGCAAGATGCTTTTCTTTGTGAAATATCACTCTGAGCTTTATGGCTGAGTATCTGATTTAATACTTTCACTGTCTTGAAAAAAAAGTGATGATTTTCCTGCCAGTGGGGGCAGAGAAAACCATCTTTTAGTGGCAGACAGTAGGCTGCCAGGCTGCTCACACGAGGCCCGGAAGCATCGGAATGTGCTTTCAGGAAGTCGGAGCACGTGGGACAAATGAGCAGCTGGTCTCTAATAAACAAGAAGAGTTCTATTTTCATAGATATTTTAGATACATATTGATCCTCTGGAGACACAGCCGGTAAGTGCTTATTTTCCCCAGAGTTACTTTTCAGTAACAAAAAGTGACTTTCTTATTTTTTGACATCTGAATTGGTGTGGCTTTACTAATATCAAGCATTTCAACACAGACCTGGGGTGGGGGGACCTCCCTGTGCTTCTCCTCCACGTTCACGGCCACTCACTTCCTATACATAAAACCAGGACCACTTTTACCTCTGCACGTGCCCCCACGACTTCCCATCATCTATTTTTAAGGACTAGGGGAATTGTTGCTTACTTTTCTTCCATTCTTCTCACAATGAGCCTTTGGCAGAAGATGTAGATCTGTAAGGAGGTGACTTATGATAGGATATACATGCACATGCCTCTGGGAGAGCGAACGCGTTGGCCTAAACTCACACTATGGTGGAAATGAATGTCCTTCCCAGAGGCCTACTTTGAAAGGCAGAATGTGTAAGAGGAACAAGGGCCTAGACATAAACAGGAGGCAGGAGATAAAATGGACATTGAGCGTAACATTTAAGAGGTTCCAGTGCAGCACATAACAAATGCCATCCTTAGTGCTTTCAGTTTTTCCAAAGCTGGCGTAACTCTAGGCCCTAAGAGCTACCTATAAGAATACCTTCAATTAACTAGTGGCTTTGAGATTCCCTCTTGAATTAGGTACTACTGAGGACACAGGAGCAAAAAGCACATTTTCTGATCTTGAGCGTTTTCAACTCTTGTTAGGAGTGACCTGAATAACTCACAAGCCCAAAGACATAATAGGAAAGGAATAATAGGCAATATTAGGTCACTCTGCTCTGGGCTGAGAACACAGTGTAGCTTCCTGCCTCTATTAACTCTCACTTAACTGCCTCTGAGTCAGTGGTGAAACACAGTGACCCATAAATGCTAATCACATAAAATGCATTTGAGAGGAAATAACAAGAGTGGATATTTTAAAGAAGGTTCTCAAATGCCTCACTTTTCAAATGCATCATTACAGATAAAATGTGAAAATTTGGAAGCTAAAACCCCGTGACTTCTGGTCACTTGGGATATCAGTGTTGTCTACATAGAAATTTACTCTTTTAAAGGTAGTTATGAAAATATCTGACCATTTCTGCAGCACTAATTTCATGACTTGCCAAAAGAAATTGAAATCATTCAGCTAAATATTAGTACCGATAAAGTATAGAAACTCATACTGCCTTGCTCGAAGAGTTATGACTTCCTTTCTATTACTTCAAAAATATATTTTTAAAGAGTTTTATTATTTTCTATATCAACAACACAAATTTGTCTTGATAAAAGTTTACCCTTATTTCATGACAATAACCCAAACTTGCCATATCTGGAAGATTTTTAGTGAGATTATTTTCTTCACCTTTTACTTTGACATCTAATGTTGTGGTAGTACTTGAAAAATTGACGTGACCCTGACTTCTAGATTAACAAATAATTGTAAATATCATAAACACTATTTATTAAGCACTTTCTATGAACCAAAGTGCTAACTATGTATTTCTTACCCTTGTAGTTTTCACAACAGTATTTTAGGCAGATGCTATTACAGTTCTTTGCAACTTTACAGATGTACACATTGTAACTCCATTTCAGAGCTGATACATCCTAATAAATTTTAATGTTAGTATTTTTGATGCTGAAGGTCAGGCTCTTGACTATTGCTTTCTGTAGTTTCCCTTGAGAACATTTTCAGTTTCTGACTTTTTTCCCAAAAGCTAATGTTTTGCTTTATTTTTTTTATCTGGTTTTCTTTCTCTGGTTGTTTGTCTTCGGCAGCCCTCTGCCCCAGTTCCACATTTTCAGTTGCTTCCTTAATGTCTCCCATAGCCACTTTGCCATTTGAAACCCACTGAAACTGCATTAACCTGCACTACAGAGAGGTGGCCTTGCTTCAGGTCGGGGCTTCAACGTCCTTGTTTTAGATATGTTCTTCACACCTGGGCTTCAATGTCACTGTCTCTAGACCTCAGACTCTTTATCTATAAAAGAGTGAAATTCAACTTGACAGTCTTTTTGTATCTAGTTCTAATTTTAAGACTTCATGTTTTGCGTTAAATTTCATATCTTTCTCATAAAGCATGCTCTTTCTTCTAATCTTCCATTTCTGCTATGAAAATTCTACTCCATTATGTGGCTTCATAACCTGGATCCATCCACTTGTTTTAAAAGTAAAATCACCACATTTTGTGGTTTCTCTGTTCGCAGGGTTTTGGGTTTTTCTTTTTTTCTTTTGTTTTGGACTTGACATGTCAAGTTCCATTTCTGAGTCATCTCATCCAATTGGAGGATTTAGTAAACAAAATTAACATACAAGTAAATATGAGCATAATTCTGTGCACCTATGATGTGCTTGAAAATATTAATGAGTATGACTATGAATATAACATATCTTCTATAATTCTATAGAAGATCAAAATTTGATAGACTCACCTAAATTTTGTGTCTATCTAACAGCATGGCTGACAATTGCTTTTTGAAGTCTAAAGAATGATTTAAATGTTTTTTTAAATTTCTGAGCACACAACAGGAATGTTATATACTAACCGGAATGGTTGGAAAAAGCTGAATGTTGATGTGGATCTTCCAGAGATTGAGTAGAACAGAGTGGGAGGCTCATTGATCAAGAGTAGAACTTGGGGTTGCAGATCAAGAGTAGAACTCGGGGTTGCAGAGCCTCTGACTACAGAACTGAGCAGAGTGAGAGGTTTCCTGTATCCCATCATATCCAGCCTCTTCATTACTGCTTCCAAGGGTGTCATCTTTGTTCTTGGGTGAGGGCTAGCATTCAGTGACAGCAGTCAAGGTATTGTAATTCTTCTAACAGAAAACACCAAAACCCACTTGAATTTCAAGCATGGCATTTATATGAATATTAAAACTGCTGTATTATAACCATGGTGGACCAGCAAACTTGGCATAAAAAAATTAGACTGTAAATTCTTTAGGGCCTGACAGAAGACTAATAAAAGAAAATCTTATTGCAAAGTGATATTTCTTTAGAGAGTTTCAGATATGAGGACGGGGATTATTACCAAGACATGGTGATTTTTGCAGAGTAGACTTGGAAATATTTACCTTGATAATTTTAGTCTTATCAACTGGTTTGAGTCATTTTCAGACTGGAACCATTATGCACAAAGTGTTTGAAAAGTATTTCCCCCCCCCAAAAAAATGAAGAAAAATGAAAAAAGAAAGAAAGAAAGAAAGAAAGAAAGAAAGAAAGAAAGAAAGAAAGAAGGAAAGAAAGAAAGAAAGAAAAGCTCTGGCTACATCTCCCAAATTATCCTTTCATCAGCAAATACTGCAAGCTATCCAAATCTATGGTTGGCCTGAAATCAGAGAATGATTTGGTAAACAAACAGGCAAAAAATTAAAATCCATGCATCCAAAAGATTTAATTGAAGCTAAAAATAAATGGAGGTCTTTTTATGTTTGAACAATTCCCATGTAGTTCTCTCCCATAAACATTTGGGAAGAAAGGCAAACAATTACATTTATGCATTCACAGCACTGAAATTATCTGGCGTAAAGAATCACAAGGCTCAGACCACCTTCAGTTGTCATTTCATGGGATGAAAATCGCAGCTCGAAGTGCGACCAGTGTTATGTACTAATCAAGCAACAAACTTTCTTGACATCAGTAAATTGCTCCTACACAGCATTAATTTCATGCTTGTCTACTCTGGTAAGCTGTGAGTAGTTAAGAGTTAGAAACCTAAGAAGAGTTAGAATAGGATCAGTGATCTCTTTTAAAATGGAGAAAGATGAAATAACTGAAAGCATTTAGCGTAATTGAGCAAGATTTTTCATGTTTTCAAACATCGTGACTATATCTGGGGTCTTAACTTTAGGAAGAGAAAACTTAGTATCTATCTCATGATACATTTGTAAGGTGATTGTAAGCCAGTTTGCTAAAGTGCCATGATTTAAGATGAACTTGGGAGGCTGAAGAATGTATCAAAGTCACGTTCTCTCTGACCATGTTAATTCACCAAGCTAAGCTTTTAAAACTACATTAAACTGGTTAAAACCAGAGAAAATAGAAAATTACAAGAAGATACAAAGCCATAATAAAATTTGGGTATAATTTACCCAATTAATTATGTTGGTTAGTTTTTTCCTGATTCGAGTGTATGCATAATTACCTTTCCTAATTTTTCATTTTGAGTTATAGGTTGAGTGTGTAAGGTCCACAAGTGTTTTATGCTCTAATAAACTTGTTATAGAAGTGCCAGCACTCATCCAAAGCCTCTTTAGCTTTGTGTCTGCATCCCCTCGGGACACTGCCATTTGTTTTTATGTCTTGTGTGAGAGCAAAATAGCTAGCAGAATGGCATCTATGTGTGCATGGAGGTGTTCAGCAGTTATTACCCTGTCTTTGCCACTAACTCGTTTGTAAATCACTTCCAAATATATACTCTGCCCTCCGCTACAATGACCTTGTCCTCAACACCTGACAGGACTCCAAGACACAAATTGTCTTCTTCGCACTTCATTCCCCTTGTGGAAGCACTTGAGCTTGATGTATCCAAGTTCACACTTGTTTAGCACTCTTGAGATTGCATCTGTTGTATTTTGCACCTCTTGTCACTACTCAAAGAAAATAGAGATTTGGGCATATTGTCAAAGTTGGAGCAAATATAGAAGATCAATTATAGTTTTAAAAAATGTGTGTTTATCTGAGTTGATGAGTACACCTGTAGTCACTGTGTACTTTGTGTATGTGTGTCTGTGCACACGCACATACTTTACATATGGAAAAAGTCAACATAAGGTATTTTATATGCTTCTCTAGAAGTGGTGGAAAGGTCGAGCAGAAGTGAGAATAACAGTACTGCCTCCTGCTTCGATGCCAGGGCTTTGCCTGACGCCTAGTACTGAACTGAGCTGCCTGGTGTTCGAACTTTTTGTTTGAGAAAACTAAAGATAAACACAGACTTTAAAAAAAATGACAAAATGGACAAAAGCTCACAGTGTCAGAAATATGTAAGTCTATTTATCAGTACATTTTCTGTGTAATGCTGACAAATTTTCATCAGCTGAACAATTTGTTAAAACAATCTGGTACTTTTGTGGGAAGCCAAGAAAGTGACTCATACAAGAATTACTTACTCTTCTATAAACCAAAGTATGTGCGTTATAGAAGAAAACACGGAGTTCATCCGGGGCAGGAAATACAGAGGAAAGCCTGGGAAGTCCTCTGCCGGTAGCAGGCATGAGCAGGCTGCATCCCTGAGGACCAGGGCGCTGGGGCATTGCCAGAAGGTGGTTCAAAGCGAAAAGCGAGAGAGTCACCCAGGCTAAGGTGACCTTGGCCACTAAGAATTTTGGCGTGAAGGTTAACTTATCTCTTTGCTGTGTCTGAAAATGTTTTTATATGTCCTGCCCTTCCTCAGCTGAGCTTTACTGATGAACAATTAAATATAACCTACTTCAAAGTCTCTTGGGCCCCATTCTCCTTGTTCTTCGGCACTTGCCCGTCATGGTTCCTTACTACTTTCTGATTCCCAGCAGGATTTGAATTCACTGCCATGTCAGGGCTTTGGCTTCATCACCTTTGCCAATCCAGAGCATGCCTCAAATGCCAGGAGAGCCATGAATGGAGAGTCCCTGCATGGTCGCCGGATCTGGACCATGAAGGCAAATCTGCCCGGGGCACCAGAGGAGGGGGTGCTTTTGGGACCCATGGATGTGGTCACAACTACTCCACAGGTGGTGGGGACCAGGGGTGTGGAGAGGCAGGTATGACAGTCGTCCTGGAGGATGTGGATACGGTTATGGGCAATCCAGAGTCTATAGTAGCAGAAGCCGGGGTGGTTATGATTGACGCTCAGGAGGGTATTACAGACACAATTGCGATAACTGAGAGGCTTCTAGACCTGACATACACAAGGAATAACACTTTTCACCCAGGATCGGCCTTCCGCATCGCCATATAAAGATTTCATAAAGAAGCCACACTGAAACTTGCTTAGTATATCTACTATTTTTTAATGGAGCTCCCAAGGTACCTTGCTAAAGACCTTTTAGAAAGCTGGTTATTTTAATTTCCCCCATTTAAAGTCAAATTTCTGAGACATTTATAGAGTTATGGGGGTTTTCCATATAAAAAGTTTTAGTTTGGACTCAGGATCATTGCTTCTGGCACACAAAAAAGTTGTGCCAGATTGATATTTTCCTTTTAAATCATGTATCTGGGGTTATTTTTAAAATATGTACGCAATTCTTAATCATGAGTAAAAAAAACTTTTGAATGTACCTGTCAGCAGTCTGCATCAAGAATATGATTGCCTAGAGTTTTTTTTTTTTTAATTGAAGATCTACCATCATGAGCATAAGAGCTTCTTGAAAATGTTTGTGAATGTCATTTTTTTTTAATACTGGAAGAAAAAGTATTCCTTCCTGTCTCATGTGTTTGGGATGTCCTTCAGAACTGATTAAAAAGGTGAAATCTAAAAAAAAATTCATTCTCTTGGGACGCCCTAAATGTTGTTGCAAAGTTGTTTTAATAAAGGTCGTGTGAGCAGAATTCTCTCATTCTGAGAACCAGTCATGGGTGAACACCATCCTCCAATGCTCATTTTGTTACTCAAAACAATTCGGAAGCCACACCCCTCTGTGGCTAGATGCACGCACACCTCTCTGGGTTCCTGAACCTTTCTATGTTGAAGTTGAAGAAGGTCTCTGAGACATGTCTTGAGCTTCGGGGCATGGTGGTGTAGGCACATGCTGTCACACGTTCCAGCCAAACTGTGGACTTCGTACCTTAGCAAGGCACAGACTCAAAATGTCAAAAGTCAAAACATAAAAGGGCTGGGGATGTAGTTCAGCTCAACCCTCAGTTTCAGACAAAGACTTGCTCATAGGTATGCATCTCAAACAGCTTTAATTTTGACCCCCCAAATCATATTGAATTGCTTTATGGTAATCCAACCTAACTCCATTTCTGAAAGTATGCCAATTACCAAAGCTGTGATTATTAATTAAGATTTTGAAAACAAGATCCTTTTTAGCATGTACTCCTAGAATATGAATTTCCTAATTAAAATTCCAACTTTTCATGCTTAGATCATTGTAAGTATTTCACATGAATCATCACACTATCTATGCTGAAGTATTTTAAAGACACATGTAGACATATAATACATAAGTTGGACAAAAATTGATGTTTAACTTTAATACTTATTAGGCTAAACTCCTTTGTTTTTTAAAAATCTTTATGTTTTGCAACATATTATATGATGTAACACTGCAAAGTAGTAGTGGCTTTCTACAACACAACAACAAACTTCAAATCTCAAGGATGCCAGAAGTTCTCAGAATTTCATTCTATGTACTTTCAAAAATTCATTTTATAACCTTGTAATCTATCACTCTAAATGGAGTCTTCTAGTTATTTTTCACTTAACTTCTACATTTAGAGAAGTTTCTTTATTACAGATTTTCAAGGCCCCATCCCTTGAAATTCTAACCAGTTGATGTTTTATTCCTTTGTTAAAATTATCCCAGTGAATTTTATGTTATAACCAAGGTTAAGAAATCTAATATTTGTATTATTTAGAAATCTGATAAAAGCAAGAATCATATCTTTTACATTTTCAAGTTGTAATGAGAAAAATTAAATATACTTTTTGGGTAAAATTCTTCTAGATTCTCAGACCACACTGAGAAATTTTCTTGGTAATTGTTTTCAAATAGCACTAATAAGTTTGTTATTTTTAACATCTATGGTTCTTATACAAAAGTTATAAATACTACAGTTTGAAAAAAAGTTCTATATTATTTAAAGAAGAGTATCATAGGTCTCAAGACCTCAAAATAGATTTCTTTATTGAATAGTAGACAATGTGGTCCTAATTTTGAAGAGTGATCCCATATGTTCCCATCAATAATCTCAACAGTTTGTCCAGAGTACTGGTCAATGGCCTACATTTATGGTTAAAGAGAATTTTCTAAGAGATTCAGAGCAAAACAAAAGCTCTGGACAAATTGTAGGAGCAAGGTCCATGGATACAATGTGCATCTGATGTTTTATATGACTCACTTTTTGCCTCCTATTCTGTTGGTCCTCCAGGTGTGGCACTTGGACCAGTTACAATAAAAATCAGGCACTTAGCAGAAGTGCACATGGCTGGGCCCACTTAAACCTGCTTAGGGGCTGGGCCTGAAAGTCCTCCAAAGGCTCATGCAGATAAGGCTTGGTCCCAAAACAGCAGTTAGAGGTGGCACTGCGGGAAAGCGAGTAGCTTGCGATGCTCTGATCTTATCAGTGGATGAATCCTCCAGTGGCTTCATAATTGAGCAGATGACTGGGACTTGAAACTATAGGACATGGGCCTGAGCTGGAGGAGGCTGGTCCTGCGAGTGTGCTTCACAGGTCTGATCTTATTCCTGGACCTTTCCTTGCTGCCTGCCTCTTGGCCATTACAAGATGAGTGGCTTCATTCTGCTTCATGAAATCTTGCTACCCTCTCAGCTCTAAGCAGTGCAACAAGTGACCATGGACTGAAGCTACAAACACAAATAAATCTTTCCTCTTTTAAATTGGTTTTGCTGAGGTATTTTGTCACAATGACAAAAAAAAAAAAAAACCACACAACAAAAACCAAACAACATAAAAACCCCTAGCATCTATAAATCAGAAACTCTGGGGAAGGAACCCCCAAACTTATGTTGCAATGAAATGTGATTATAGTGCATGCACAAATTAAGGATCACTTTTCTGTTCTTCTGATACATGGAATTTGATTTTTCTAATGAGGGTCATTCTGTAACTTCAGGCTAAATATTTTGAGAATGGTGTTCTCCACCTCATCCTTAACCTTAAAGGGGGGCATGTTAAAGTCACATGAAAAAAGATCCTCAACTCCTAAAGCAATTAGTAAGAACTGCTAATAGTAATAAGGCTGAAAATACAGATCAATTCATGGGAAGGCACAGGAAATTGATAAAGAAAGGTTTGAAATATTTTTTAATTCCCCATACTAAGCTAGGTTTGAAAATTGCCCTCTTCTAGTACATAAACTATTACATTCGGTTTTATTGACCGAGTTTCAGTTGTGTTTCTGTAGCTTACAATCGGCAGTTTGACCAACATGAGCAATCCATTGGGGACCGTACAGTCACTAATGATTGAAACAGAGCTCAAGTCACCAAAGGATCAAGCCCACCCAGAGGGCTACGGGTTCAGGCTGAGCAGACAGACGCCAAGTCAGAAACTGCGGGAAGAAAGGAAGAACTTGCGCTTCCATCGTCCTTTGGAGCTGTAAGCCCTTGGCGTCCTGGCATTTGCATGGCCAGGGTCTGTTAAAGGGCCAGGCAATGGCTACCCTTACAGCTGCTTGGTTACTGCCAGAGACACGACAGTACTAGCAAAGCTGAGTCTCAGCCAAATGAAGAACACAGTTGCTCGTTTTCTTAAAAATGTGATCAGTTAATTCTTTGTGTGGTAGTGCTACCATTTCTCTGTCATCGTGCTGGTGGAGAACCACTGATGGCATAAAATCAATACAAATGGCTGACATTTTTGGTGCATTGCATTGCAATTACAATCCAGTCGCAGTCAATCGTGAAATGCCCACCTTTGGAAACTTCTTTGTTTTAATTGTCTGTCACCAGCTTGTCTCGGGTGGTTATCATAGAACTGCAGAGATTGCAGTAGCAAGACTTTAAAATGTAGGTCCTTCAAGTCACAGGGGTTCTGATGGCCTCAGTGATACCACCACGAAGCAGCCTTTAGAGAACTCTGGGGACATCAATGGGTCTTGGCCACATTCAGGACGCTCAGCAGCACTGTCTTTGTAGTAACCCAGCTGGTCATTTTACAGGGTCAGTTTGAATGTCATCCTTCTTAAAATCTGCTTCCTAATCTGTGGTTAAGCAATATAAATTTTGTCTATTGCCAAGAATTGTTTTGTCTGCATGTTGTTTTACTGAGACAAATTGTTCATTTGGGAGAAATAATAGCAGACTTAGGGATATATAAGCTTCTTTTGTGCCCCTTCCTGCGGTACAGACTGTGCAGTATCATTTCTGATATGCAGCATCAGGCAAACTGTTGTGCTTAACATGTCAAGATATCATTATTTATGCCATATTTCTAGTTGTCAAATATTTTATATATATATTGTCTCATTTATGCTCATGGAAATTGAGTAAGGGTATGTATTAACTTAATTTTATAGCTAATGAGTCTGAGAGACGAAGAAGCTCAGTTGCTTACTCTTGTGAACAGTGAGCTAGGATCTGGTCTCTGATGTGTGATGTTATTCTTTGGATAATATTGCTTAATGTAAGTCTATATGCTGCATGGGTTTTCCTGAATACATAAAATTTTCATGCGTAAACATACAACTGAACTCTAAGAAAGAGTCCATGATCTGTTTTTCTAATAATTTTTTTACTAGGGCTTATCAATAGTTGCATAGTATCTTTCACATAGCAATCAATTATTAAAGAAAAATAGAAGTTATGAGTAGAATTATATGGCAATATCAAGTACAGAGTTAATTTGTAAGATTAGATTTATATAATATTAGATGATTCTATGGCATATACCTTTTAGTTTTCCAAAGATTTGATTTGCTATACATGGAATATCCTGTAATATTTCATCTCAAAATTTGCTTACTAAGCTGGATCATAGATGCTTTAAAGGATTATTTTATTCATGCTGATCAGGGGAAAGTCATTGAATTTCAGCTTGGAAGTTATTTAGTCTGTGCTTCTATCCCCTATGAAAATCTGATCTATAGCAAGGTAATCACTGGACCTCTATGGGTCATTTCAAATGACAGGGAGGCCTTTACTCCATATACAAGGGACTTCACTTTTGAACACTTCCAGTTGTTTAGAAAGTTCTGTCTCAGGACTGGTTGAAATTCTCGTCTTTGGAACTTCTTATTGCCCTTTGGTTTTGTGCTTGAGAGTTACTCAGAGTGACTGGCTGGACAGACACTGACATGACAGTCCTTCAAATATATTTGAAAGCACTAATCATGTCCCTCATGATCTTTTGTGCTCCAGGCCAAAAAAAAAAAAAAAATCCCATTTCCCTCAAAAATTTCTCATACTGCATGGCTTTGACATTGTAGTAGCCAGTTTGCCTCTAAAATTCACTCTGGGATGGCATGGATTTATTGTGTTGCTAAGAGCCCCAGGGATGCTTACATGAGCCCCTGCCACAGATGGAGGAGGGGACAAACAACGTTCACAAGGGGATCAGTTCTGTAAATCTTGCAAGAGTAAGATACTTTAAACTCAGGAGGTTAAAATGTCTGACTTTCCAGACTTCAGATGGCAATGCCAGGTGGCTTTGTATTGACTCCAGGCAGTTTTAAATTTGGTTACTTGGGGACAATTTTCAGTAGCTCAGTGGGCTCTAACTGTGTGGTTTTAGTCACTTCTGTGACCGATAAGTTAGTGCTATGTGTCCCCAGGTAAGGCTGGCTTTTGGAAACTTTCTGTATGTGTTCTGCCAACTCTCTAAGCTTCTTGACGTAAAGAAACAGAAGATAAACTAGTAGCATTTAAAATTAGCTGGTTCATGGCTTGCAATGATCAAAATGTTCTCACTCACATATGAACGAACTACAGAGCAATTTTCCTAAAGCTGACAATAATCTTCAATATTGATGGGACATTCTCAATGACTTATGATGCTATGAACAGTAGCTCTAAGCAGTCATTAATAAAAAAGTTACTTAGCCATGCTAATAGGAAAATAGAAATACTTTTCTCTCTACAAAAAATTACAAAAATTGCTGTTATATAAACAGGTAATCTATGATTGGATAGTCAGTTAATGTTTTCTAGAAGTATCTTAGGCAGTTAACAGATGAAAATGCTTTATTTCTTAATTTTGTGAAATTTGCAGACTTCACAAAATCTAGGTCCTTGATCCACCTGCTGTCCAAATTCAGAGCCATGTGAATAGAAATCTTGCCACAGGAACTGCACCTTTTAACCTCAGTTCTCAACTTTGACTAAAATGCACTGGATTCCATGAGCTTTTCCAGCAATTTTGCTGCAGCAATTGTAGAATTACTGAAGCTGAACATGGAGGCTGAGTATCACTTGAGTACTGTCTATATCCCACACTCATCCTGTATGCCGAGGGCCTTCCCAGGTGGGCATCGCCTCACTGTCGGATGCTTCTGGTGACAGGAA
>NW_004524705.1:6766428-6773273 GCF_000260255.1 Octodon degus | reverse complement strand
TATCTTGGTCTTAACCATCCAGCAGAAAAGTATAAAAACAAAGTATAAGAAGTAAAGCCATGCTGTTATGTTGAGCTGTAGGGAACTCAGGTCAACAATTTCTGACATTGCCAGTGAAGCAGAAGACCCAATACTATTATGGACTACTGGACTCTTTTAGAATATCCTTCATTTTAATTTCAGTTTTTCACTTCCTGAAATTGATTTTTAACTGAAAAATACAAAATGGCATATATTTATGGCATAAAATATGATGTTTTGAAATCTGTATACATTATAAGTGGCTAAGCAAAGGTAATTAATACAGATATTACCTTACATATAATAATGTTTTAATGTATATGAATACTTAATCTCTTTAATCAGTAAGAATATTTAAATCTACTTTCAGAAGTTTTCAAGAATATAATGCACTGTTATTAATATAGAATATCTATCATACAATAGGTATGTTGAATTTATTTTTCTTAATTAAACTCAGTATTACTTGAACAACTCCTCCAAAAGCAACCACATCTACTCCAGCCCCTAGGAACTGTCCTCCCACTCTCGGCTTCTATGAGTTTGACTTTCTGAGGCTTCACACAAATGTGAGTTTTTTTGTTTTGGTACCTGGTTATATCATGTGACATAATGTTTCCTAGGTCTATTCATGTTGCAGATGATAATTTAAAAAATAATTTTACAAAATGAAAATAAAATAACTTTGAGATATAATTTGCTGGGTTTTATCTTTTAAATAATACATTTTAATGCATTTTATTATATTCACCTATCAGCAATACTTTTAACTTTCCAAAATATCTTTCCAATAAATATCTTTCCCATTAATAATATGTCTGTGGCAGCCTAATTACTACTGGTGGAAAAACAAATACATGTTATAACAACTTCATTTGCATATAGCATTCTTACTGTGTGCTAAGCTGTAGCATTTGGAGACATATACACATAGATTTATATTCATATATAAATAGATTAAATATATATATGTATATAAATCTATTGTGTTTTCTAGAGGAATATATTAACAGAATAATACATGCATCCATGTCAATGCATAGTAATGCTTCTGGATTTTATTATGGAAATTAATGAATATCCCAAGAAGTCTGTGGGACTTTTATGAAGTTTATTTAATATGACTATAAAGTCCACTGTATCCTATACAACAATGGCCCTTTGAGGTAATATCACCTTCATCTTTTAAATTAAAAAACATGAGCATGCCACACTGGCCCTGCCCTCGGGTGCACTGAGACAGCAATGGAGTCTAGGTGTGGTGGTGCATGCCTGCAATCTCAGCACTAGGGAGGCAGAAATCAGGAGGATCACTATGAGTCTGAGCTACATAGTGAGACCCTGCACAAAAAAAAAAAAAACAACTGAGCCTTATATCAGTAGCTACACAGATACAAAATGGACACTCATTTATATATCCCCTTTTTTGTTTAGTTCCGTCATTTGAATATTATAGGTGTGTTAACTCAGCAAAATATTCTAAAAGAGTCCAGTAGTCCATAATAGTTGTAGCTTTCGGATCTGATAAGGTCAGTGAAATCCCCTCAGGATTTATCCTGAGATCCTGTACCTCAGATTGTAGATCCTTTTTCAGTGTCAGCCATGTGGATGAGTCACGGCCATTGCTTGGCCAATGTGCTCTCTGTGAAAGCCTGAGAGAATGTTTTCTCTCCACGTGACTCTCCTTAGGCACACTCTACAACATCGATCACTTTCCTCTTTGGCCCCATAATCTCCTTGATCAGAAAACTTGGGACACTACCGAGGTACATGACGTTATAGTACAAGTTCTCATATGTCCTGAGTCTTAACTGACCTTGGAAGGCTAGGGACAAAATGTTGGCTTTCCTTGCAGCCCTCCTTTTTCTCTAATTTTGGTCTGCAAACTTAGGTTGTTGACCCTCCAGAAAAGAAGCTTACTGTTATTACCATACAACCTAGGCTGTTGAGCTTAAGCTCACTATCTGTCTGAATATCAAACATCTTAGGTATAACATGGAACAGGTATTTTTCATCAAGTATTGATATGTTGAACTTTAAGTCCCTACAGAATATGATGAAAAAACATTTAAAAAATGAAAATAAAACTTGATTAAGTTCTTAAAGCCAGGAAGTTGAAGAACTAGAGTTTAAGTCCAAGTCTGACTTACTGTGAAACTCATACTAGAAGCCTCTAGAATCCACATTGTTTAACTTCTGTAATAAAGTCCAGAGGGATTACTATGCATTGACATGGATACATATATTATTCTGTTGAGATAGTCTTCTAGAAAGTATAATAGATTAAAATATCTATTATAATATAACTGATTAAAACATAAATTCAGAAAGTCTAGATGATAATTGCCCATATTTACCTGGCTGATGACTAGCTAGCTAGTCTTAGTCCATGTGTGCTGCTATCACACAATGCCAGGCAGTAGATGTCATATATATAACAGAAAGGTCTTCCTCAGGGTAGGGAAGTAAGTCCAGGGTCAGTGTGCCAGCAGATTCGGTGTCCATAATGCCTCCTACCCCTGCTTGTAATCATCTGCCTTCTTACTGTGTGTTTGGAAAACAAAAGAAGAATAAAGTTAACTGGGGTCTATTTTATCAAGAACTCCACCCTCATGACAATCACAGAAGACTCCGCAGTCTAACACTGTCACCTTGGGGATGAGATCTCAATACAAGAATGCAGAGGTGACGTAACTGTACTACCACAGCAGCACTAAGTGCACTCCATGTTGGGAGCTTTGCCTTTCTCCCACACTGCTCCACTGCTTGGCTTGTAGAAGAAGCCCGATTTTCTACCAGTACCCTGACAGGATCGTTACTTATCTGGAGTCCTCACACTGGCAATGTTTCATTTTGTTGCTGCGGTAGATCTTTTGAAGCTTAAGGTTGAACGCATGTATGCGTGTTGTGTGTATATGTAGTCACGTGGCCTAAGCCCAAGGGAACAAGAAAGCTCCTACTAGTGCTGGCAGATTTCTGTTCCAAAGCGGTTGGCTCCTGGATGGACAGTGCTGCACACCACTGTCCAGTGTGCTTTTCCACTTAAGTCTGAAGAAGTTGGTTGTTTTTCAAAACAGTATCTCTAGAAAGCTCTTTTTGTGGATTCTACGCTGAAGTCTGCTACAATGATGTCCAAATTGGTACAAATAAAGTTTCTTTAATATGGATATAAAAGTCAACCGTCAAATGCAAAAGAAAGAAGGTTGTGTCCCGGAAGGCTACAGTGACACATAAGTCATGTAGGTAGGAGGGGGCTGGCTTAGTCGGTGTGGTACTCATATTGGTCAAGTGTGCTTCTGCGCTCATGTGTGCCATCTTTAAGGGTTCAGAAATAGCTTATTTTATTTTAAAAATGCCAACCAGAAGCAATATAGTGATAGTATAGAAAAATGTTCAAATTAATTATCTTTGATTTTTTAAAAAATTAATATAATCAATTTTATATTTTCATGCACATTTATATAATTCTGGCCCATTGCCTTTTACTCTTTAACTTTCTTAGAGTGTCTGTTTGTTTGTTTTTGAAATAGAGCCTGGCCTTGAAGTTCAGCCTGGCCTTGAAGTTGCTATGTAGCCCAGGCCAGCCTTTAACTCAAGGTGATCCTCCTGCATCAGCCTGCCAAGTGCTGAGATTAAAGGTGTGTGTCACCTTGCCCAGTTAGTTTTTTTTTTTTTTAAGCAAATTGAAAATTTATTTAATCTGACTTTTAAAATATTTAAGTTTTGGTACATACAGGTAATATACTTCAGTCATCCTCCCTCCATCCCAACTTTGTGCCTAGTTTCACATTTTTGAAAAGGTTTCAATGTGTATAATGTATTTTGATTCTATTCACTATTATCAGTATTAAAAATAGTAAAAAATCATACTCTCATACTGATCATAAGATACTTTAAAATTAAGAATAACTATCAATTATTTTCAGAGTCCTAGGAAAAATGGTTATTTTATGGAATGTTTAAAAGCTCCACACAATTTAATAAAGCTCCCTGACTACTGTCATATCAAACGATTACTTGCACCACTTTTATTGAACTTTGGTAGCTGTTACCACTATGTCCAGCACGTTTTGTGCTCTGATAACTAGGCCAGTCTTGACTCTGTGAGCTGCAGTCATTGCTGGTTGCTTTGCTGTCTGATGCTTAAATGACAAAGGAAGAGAAATTTCTAACTGGTAGTTGGGGACTTTCCCCAACCATCACAGCTGGTTAGCTGCTAAATTCATAGAGGCCACATAAGTTTTAGATTTAAGGATCAGTAGGCTTACTTTCATAGGTCAGCTGTGAACTCCTTGCTCTTCAAGGTCAAAAAAAGCCTGCTTGTTGCCTCCAACATCATGGTGTTATCAGAAGACCAAAGCTGTCCCTTCCTTTGAAAGAATCCCCATGGCTTTTTCATCCAGTCCCTGATTCCTGGTCCCGCCATTTCAACACTGACAATGTGCATGTGTGTAGGTGCTTCCAGTCCTTCATGCTGGTAGCATCTTTGCTGAAAAACTTATCATTAGGGCCACATCAAGGAAAGCAGGGTCTTTCAACTATCTTTGCTTCTAGACTCTTGGCCTCTTATTTGCTTTCTCCATAATTTTCTTTTACAGAAGAGCTGGATATTTTTCCCATTCTCTCCAGAAGAATATCTTTTCTAATACGTTTAGCCCCTTGTGCTTGTCTTGCTGTACATATTAAGCCCCTTAAATACCTTCTTCCAAATACAAATACAGATACTCCCTACTGCAGAACCTAGCCAGTGTAATTTTAACCCTGTCATAGATTATCCATTTCGCTACTCATTGCCAATGCTACTTCCTCTTTCATTATTTCCCAGGAAAAACAATAATAAACCTGATCAAGCATTTACAGCAGCCCCTTGAAATTTTTACCACTTTCTCTACAGTCACCCTCACTCCAGTCCCCATAATTTTTTTTTGCTGGATTATTACCATAAATCCATGAATGGTCTCTCAGCTCCCACTCTGCAGACAGAATGGTCCTGTGAAAAAAAGTTTCAGTTTTGTAGAGAAGCAAAGCGCAGGTCCTCCACCTGTCCTAAAAGACCTTCTGTCCCTCTGTTTTCCTCTATTACTCCAGCAGCTTCTCCTACCTCTTTCTTCCTCTTCTATGTAGCTGGGGATCAGTGCTGCTTCATTGTTTTGTGTGGAATAATTTTTCCCCAGTAAATGCCTGGATTGCTTCTTCACTGACACCAAGCCTTTGCTCAGTGAAGCCTTCCTGGGTCATTTGCTTTACAGTTCCTTCCCCTTTACCTCTCCCTGTGAATCATCCGCCTATTTTTACTTCTGTACCACCTATGGCCTTTTAATTTACCTGCTTATTTGCTTATTTACCCATTCGCCAATGCCCAGAAATAAAAACACAGTGAAGATGGTTCTCGGCATAAAATAGATGGCCAATTAATATTTATTATATAAATAAATGAATGCTATTGAGATTATTACATATTTATGTGAGATCTACCTTTAGCTTAGTACATTGATCATTGTTGTTTAAAATTTGATGAGGTACATAAATTTATTCATTAACTGCTTCAGGGACACATTGGTAAACAGACTCTGGACATGTGAACGTACAATCACTAAATGTTTTTATAAGAACATGCTTTGCAGGGGGGAAACGGAACAGGGCAGATCATGGCTGGGGAGCCCAGCCCCAACAGCTGAACTCTTAGGTGGTGTTACACCAAGTGTGCGACAGGCTGTGTTTGCCACTTTAACAGTGAAGGAAGAGCTCCTGGAGAATAGGTTACAGTTTGTGCTGAATACTCTACAGCAGGAAAGAACATTTGATGGACAGAAAGGTGTTCCAATAAATTGATTCCAGGAGGGGAAAAATAATTTGATAAGAGGAAAGTGGGCATCAAGGGCAGAACAAGGTCAGTGAAAAATCTGAGTAGAGGGTAAGCTTTCATCTTAAGTGCTTAAGGAAGCCATTGAAAGGCAAGAACATGATCATTAAATTTATGTTTAGAAAATGGTTATGTGGCATCTGAAAAGGGAATAGATTTAATAAGGCACAAGATAGTCTTGAGGAGTAGGAACAATTGCTCAATAAAGAGGACAAGAAACAACTTTAGGGTAGACGTAGCACAAAATATGAGGAGCAAAAGTAAATCACATGTCTTTTTTCTTTTCCTCTACTATTTGCAAATATTTGCTGTTAGATGACTTTTGTGTTTTCAATGGGTAAAAATCACTTGCTTGAACATATAAGAAAGAAAAAATTTGGGGGTCGAGGAGATGGCTCAGTGGAGTAAGTGCTTCCCTGGCAAGGGCAAGGGCCTGAATTCATCCCTCCCCCCAACTTCCGCAAAGAAAAAAGGAAAAAGAAAAAGAAAAAATTTGCATTAAAATGTGGACACTGCTCTCATGAATTTTCAAAGCAAACAATTGCAATGGAGGGTTTTTAAAATGCAAAAGTGTCCCCACCATTAAATTTAAACCGTATTTGTTTTTGAGATGTTCCCAAATAAAAGTGTAGAAAAATCACATTTTTGTAATTTTCCATTAATAAAAAAACAAACAATATTTTGCTTGTACATAATAAAAAATAGTTTAAAATATGTACCTGTGATCATAGAACTGATGGACAATTTATTAAAATTAAAAGGAGAAATTAAAGGCCAAAAACGTTTAACATGCTCCACAAGGAACTTCTGTCTATAATATAAGCTGTCATTTCCTTGGAAATCATTGCTTGTGGGGAAAGTCTATAATTAAATGTAGAAGTGGATTTAAGTTTTATTAGTCGTTTGGAACTGAACACAGTAGGAGGAGGTCCGCAAAATAAACCACAGAATTAATACTTAC
>NW_004524705.1:6762051-6764433 GCF_000260255.1 Octodon degus | reverse complement strand
TACAGGGACTGAGTGTGTGAGTTACACATATTATGCAAATGAATGCATGCACGTGTATGAGGGATGACCGAAAATACGATTGATGTTTATATTTCAAAATAAATAGTTCAGTAAAAATTGTGTTGCTGTTACTTCTCTTCAAAATATTCCTGCTCAGCCTGAGCACATTGACGCCATCGTTCCTGGCGCTTTCTGAAATAGTTCTGGAAGGGCCGCTTTCGTGTCTTCCGGGCTGCCCTGAAGTCCGGATCCGTGCAAACTGTCTCTCCTTTATGGTTGCGTTGACTTTGCTGCAGAGGCAGCGGCGACTCGGTGCCAGATGCAGGGAAGAAGGTAAGGGCAGCGCACGCAGTGCCCCAGAAGCCTGCCTTTCTGGGCTGGGCCTCGGCAGCAGTGTTCGTGGCGCCGGCACCTCTAGCAGACCTTGGAACGGCACTTGTGAAAGACGCGTCACGGAGCTGCTGCAGAAAGCGGCGAGAAGAGCGGGCTGCGTGGGTTCACCCAAGGGGAGTATGTTCGGGAGGATCACTATCTCTTACCGTAAGAAATATTTTTAAATGTAAACATTCACTGTATTTTTATCATACTTGGTATTTTCCTGCATAATGCATAACGCCAAGAAAAAGAACAACAGCCAACATTAAAACAGCTCAGGCTTTTGGTTCCCCGGACAAAGAGAAAACAAAGCAGAGCAAAGGAAAACTAAAATACACTCGCGTTATTTTAGAATCGTATGCGCATTTTTGCAGCAGTACCTACACCGCTGCAGTCAGCCTGCTTCAGGAGGTCTGAAGCTCTTGATTACTCTCCGCTTTCCTTGGATACACTTATTGCATCAAAAAGCCTTCCTCTCTCAGTTCTAGTACTGAGTATTGCTTTTTTAATGTAGGAGAAGCGCCTTGGGAAGATGTTTGCACACACATAGTATGCGCAGAGTACTGCTTGAAGGATGTATTAGAGAGATCAATACTATCTGTTGTTTAGGGGTATTCTCAGTAGCTTTTTAAAAAATGTATTAGGTACAAAGTCTCACTAGGTAGCTTGGACTCATAGAGATCCTCCTGTCTCAGCCTCCCCAGGCCTGGTTTCACTGGTGGGCACAGCGCTCCCAAGGTTCTGGGAATGGCACGGCACGGAACGTGGTACCAGGGATCCTATCCAGGTTCTTGCACTTGGAAGGCAGGTGCTTAGACTGCTGAGCTCTCTCCCTGCCCAGCAGCTTTGTTTTACACACACATAGAATTCTATATAAACATAAGTCTAGGCCGTTGAGGTGACGTGAACATCGACTGACAACACTGCAAGGTAAGTGAGGTGTTTAGCTGTGGGTAGCTCTTTCCATTGCCTAATTTTATGAGGCCTAAGTGGAGAAAGTTGAACGAAATTAGCACATGAAAGAACAAAGCGTACTAATCCAATAGAATCTCTTGGAATTGAACCCAGGGCTGAAGACTTCTTTGTGGAGACAGCTAGCAAGAGCCAGTGATGGGACTAGAACTGAGGTTCCAGGGGCCCATTCCAGCATCCTCCGACAGACACACAGCTGGGTGTCATCCTTGGTCTCAGTGAAGCTGGGCTCCCACGTGTGACAGCAACAGCACAGGCAAAGGCGCATGTGGACCGAACCCTCCCAACAGCCGCTAAGTTCTGTCATACATGCATACTCTACCAGTAAAGAAGGGGTGAAGAGAAAGCAAGAAAATCGGTGAAGGGGAACAGAGAGGGGGCTCAAGGTTGGGAGTGTGGGGGAGCAGAAGAAGAAAGGACAAGGAACGGAAAAAATGGAAGCGAAGCTTTGTAAATAAGGAGGGGAAGAGGGATTGAGGGAAGGGGAGAGGAATGGGAAAAAAGAAAGAACCAAGATACCTCACAACAGATACAAATTCCCTGTGATGATGGAGATCATCACATATACTTAAAATGCACCAATAAACTTAATTGATTAAGAAAAAGAACAGGCAGCTGACCCAGATAGATGCTGAGAGGATGGGCTGATGAAATCAACAGGAAGGCAAGAAGTACTTCCCTGAATTGCACCAATTCTCCTGCCCGCTCCTCCTGTCCTGCCACCTCTCCTCTAGCAGGTTTTCCTAAGAGCTCCTCCTCCCTTGGCTGTCTCCCAGTGTATTTCTAGTCTTCCTTCCCATCCAGCCAGAAGTCTGTTCATTTTTATACTTATTTGTTTAATTACTACCGGTTAAAAATATACATTCCTAGTGCTTTCCTTTCCATTTACTTCTTCATTAGCAAACAGTTTGAGTTGGCATACTCCAGAGTTTGGCCTGAATTTATTTATTTAGTTTAACATTTTATTTTTATTATGTTACACTGTTAAATAATTTACCTTAGAGTTAAAGGAATTTTATAATTACAAATTTCTAA
>NW_004524705.1:6739662-6761346 GCF_000260255.1 Octodon degus | reverse complement strand
CGCCTGCTCTAATGCCGCTTTTAAAACTGTGAGAAGCAGACTCGCCATTTTTCCTCTGCTCATGACTAGATTACTAAATTCCCTATAACTACTTATTTCCAGAAAACATACTGTCTCTGTCAGACGCATAAAAGAGATATGGCAGTTACAAAGCCACTACTAATTTTTAAAATCATCAGAAGACATGTTCTTGATTTTGCTTTTGTGTCTCTTTAAACAAGGGCAATGGATTGAAGCAGCATTCATACAACAAAGCCTGTCAGACTAGGATGGCCAAGCAGCCCCTGAATTCAGCCCGTTTGCAAACACAACAACACAAGAATGCTGGCAGAAGGGTACAGTACTTCGCTCTGACTACAAAAGAACGCTGCATTATTGAAAATTATTATAATTAGTGTCTACACATTGAAGTGGATACTTTCACGCTATTGCTCCTTGACAAATAATGCTTCTCAACAGAACTCTAAAGTTCATGAATAATGACAGCAAGTCTTTTCCTTTTCATGGAATCAGTCAAGTTCATCTGTTCTTACCTGTCTTTCTCTGTGGATCATCTTTAACAGTAATTTTGGAAACCTAAGGGAGGGTCTGGGGAAAAGACACCCATCTCTTTTAAATTAAATTTGTATCATTATTAGGTATTTGGATAAAAAAGAAGAAAAACAGGACTGATATCTTCATTGTAACCTGACCACTTTGAGTTGGCTACTTGAATGTCCTCAATTAATTAATGCTGAAAAATATGCACTACAAATGTGCTTAATAGGAGAGAATAGAAGCAAATATAGCAGGCTTTAGTGAAAAAATATAAACGTGTTAAACATTCATTTATAAATAATCAAGAGATATAAAACATTAAAATATATAAATTTAGTGGCTATGTACATATATTTTAAAAATAGACACATATAAAGTGTACATAAAGAAAGAAAAAAGCACAAAATTAAGCACTATCAATTAGAAAACTGATTCTGTAGGATTGTTATAAGACTAGATAATGTTTTTATGACCCCTCCACAAGGTTTAAACACCTATATATGCACAAATCTATGTGTTTTGACTTTCCTCAGATTTTCTGGAGAAGTCTAATATCATCCAAGGACCCGCTGCCCGCCTACGCCGTTGGTAGTAATCTACAGCAGCAGTGCCGTAGGCGGCTGTTGCTATCGCTGAAAGCTTTAAAAGGTTCGCCATCACTGGCCGACACTTTTACAGTGAAAGTGGGAGATTCTTGGTGAATCTTGTAGGCCGCTCCTCCCCAGAAGTCCTGAGAGACAGCAACATTCCAGGACTGTTCTCACTGCGCAGTCCTCCCTCCAGAGCTGGCCCCCGAACCTGGAGGGTCTTGTCGAGCCTTATCTTTCCTAGCCATCAGAGGCTCTAATTGGATCGCCTCACCCAGAAGCAAGAAGAGTGACAGGAAGGCGTTTGTTGGGGATGATAACAGTGCTCACCAAAAGCTGTAAAACTAAGACATGCATGTGAAGGGGAGGGAACTCCTTTGTGAGGACATCAGGAACAATAGGCTGCAAGTTCTTGGGACTGAACAATGAGGTAGCCATTTCCATTTAGTATAAAAGTAGACTTAATTAACAGAGAGAATATTGTCTGGCCTTGGCCATATTGCAATAGTAAATTTTGGTATGAAATGACTCTCTTGAAATGCCATTTTTATTTGCTGGAAAGACACTAAACCTGAGTTCATATTCTATGATACGCTGTATTACCTCCACAACCTTTGTACGAAACAACTGGAGTTGCTATTGTTCAAATTTCACAGTGTCTTAAAAACTGTCATCTGCCCCTTTGGGAGGAAAATGGCTACATTCACACGTTTGATGTAACAAAGCAGTTCTCTGATCTGCTGTATTGACAGCTTAGCACAACGCGTAAGACTAATATTCCATTTACGCAGCAGGACTCATAGGAAATTTGAAAATAAAACAGAGCTGAGCGAAAGCTCTCAATTTGGCAACAGCCAGCACTTTCCTTAGCCACAAAGTGATAACAAATCTTTCTGCTCTAAGTTGTCCGTTAGGCAGATAGGAAGACAGAAGAGCAACATGAACAACCAAAGCCCCAGCAAATTCTTTCCTGGTAAGTCCTTGGAAGCCAACATATTCCACTGCAGGTTGGAAAAGCAAAATGCATCTTACTAAATCACATCATAAATGACCCGTGTACAACAGTTTACTGTTCATTAGAAGGTGAGGAGGGGTGGGGAGAGGTAAACCAAATGAACAAGGTGTTAATTGTTCTTCCCATGACATCTCCTCCAATGAGGAGGGCAGGAGGGAAACACAACTTAAAGAAAGAAATTTTTATTGCTGAATTCATTTTATATTTAAAAGAAGAAGAAGAAAATTCATTATGCCCCTGGGATACAGTAGGCTTGTTATTTTATGTGAAAAGTAAATTTTTAAAAAATCACAGAGTTAGGAGTAGGAAGCAGGTACAAGAAGTACTAGCAATTTTTTTCAAACTAGTGAGAATGTGAGAACAGCTTAGAAGCTTAAAGGAATTAGCATTCAGAGAGAAACATGGTTTCTTCTAGATTTATAACAACATAGATCTCAAGGGAATATAACAGCCATTATTAAATTCTTCACTATCATTGCAAATTAGCAATAGCATCTTACTGAGTGGGAAATTCCAGAGTTCTGAACTGTTCCTTCAGTTGAAGTAGGCACCGTCATCTGTCGTCTAGGTGGCAGCTACTAATGGGGCTCAGTTGTTGTCACACCCTGCAGCAAGTACATGAGCCTATCAATGCTCCAATCGATTTGGTCCTAAACTTTTAACTAAATAAGGAGGACCTCAGAGAAGCTTTTGCTTGGCCCATTTAGGGTAAGTGGTCAGACTGCATGGTACACATATTTAGAAGATGTTGTGCTTCTGCTGTCCAGCCTTAAGCTTCTTCTTCTTCTTCTTCTTCTTCTTCTTCTTCTTCTTCTTCTTCTTCTTCTTCTTCTTCTTCTTCTTCTTCTTCTTCTTGTATTTTAGGACAAGGTCTACAGGGTCTCACTAAGTAGATCAGATCCTTAGTGATCCTCCTGTTTTCTGCCTCCCAAGTGCCGGGATTACAGGCACTTGCCACCACACCCAGTCTCAATTGCCATCTCAGCACGCCCTGGGGGCAGGGCTGGCAGGGCATGCCAGGGATTGAACCCCAGCCACTGGGTCTGTCTAAGCAGGCTCTTTAATCCGCTGAACTATTAGGCTGGCCCTTGCCCTGGAGATTCTTAATGGATTTTAGAATTTTTATTGCTCCTCCATGTTTGAAGCCCATAATGACTGTGTTCCATGAGGAGATGGCCAGGATGCCTCTTAATTATTTCTACATACCTTCTCTTTCTTCCCCTCCACCCTCACCCCATCTTTTGGTGTCCTTTCCATCTCCAAAAGATCTGAACGATATATTGAGCCCAGGCCCTGTGCTCTCCTTTCACCCTGGGCCTTGCTAATTATTCAGCTAGGAAAGGGACACAGATCCATCTACATCTTCAACAGTTGCTCCAGGAGATTTTGACTTTGTTCTCTGCAAATCTCACTGTGATAACCACAAGAAACAGAGAACCATTGACTTGGAAGATTTGAAAGAAGCAAAGACATTTACTGTGGCTACACGTCATCTAAGAGAAGGAGGATTGATGATGCGGACAGTAGAAACTAGGAGATCACAGCCACATTATCTTAGGGCTCGCAAGCAAAGAAGCAGGCATTAAGAAAAGAGAAACACTGCATTTCTATAGTTTTATTTCTCAATTTCTGAGACAAATGAAATTATATGTTGGGTTAGAAGTTTCAAAGCTAATATGGTTACAAAAAAATCAGACTCTTAGTAGTACTTCTTCCTGTTGTTGATTTAATGTTTCTGACCAACTTTACTGACCAGAAACCAAAGAGAAAATCTCTAAGCCAGGGCTGTTGAAATAGCTCAGCTGACTAAGTGCCTGCTTTGGAAAAAGCATAGGGATCAGTTCAATCCTGGGTACCACATGCGGCGTGTGCCCTGCCCCTGGGGGAGCCCTGAGCTGGCGACTGAGTCTGGGCATGGTAACACACGCCTGTAATCCCAGTGATGGGAAAGCTGAAAGCAGGAGAATTACTACAAGCCCGATGTACCAAATATACAAAAATGGGAAAAAATTTTTTGAAAGCATTGACCAGAAGAAGAAACAGGATTAAGCGGAATCAAAACTGAACACCAGGAAATTTGTATAGAATTTGATGTCATGGTTAAAAAAAAAAATCTAAGGATGAAACTTCTCAGACCCATGCCAAGTCTGTGATCTTTGCAAAAGTGGGGTCACTGAAATTCAGCACCAACACTGGACTCTGTCCCTGTGCTGAAATAACAGAAGCAGGATGAAGGAGGAGTCTTGCTTTGTGGATGTGAATCCGCGATTGATTGAGTGCTTGTTCCATATGAAAGTGCTACCTTGGGTTGCCCTAGCTGGGAAACTGCCCCAGCCTGGCGCTCCTCTGCATCAAGAGAGACCCAGGGGCTCCCCTCAGTTCTCCTAAATGCAAATCAGTCTGATCAAGCGCACCTCTGCATGCTGTTTAAGCATTTGTGCCTAAAATTTCTAGTTTTAGTCTCACTAGTTTGTAGATTTTGTTCCTGATAAGTACCTTTTCTTAGCTCTGCAGCAGAAATACATAATTGTTCTGAATAAGCCACACATCTCAGGAAAAGTCTACGCGCTTCGAGAAAAGACACAAGGTTAAGCAGCAGGGCAGAGAGCACACAGGTTTATTCGTATTATGTTTTGCTTTTCTTTTTCTCCATCAAGAAAAATAATTTCCAAGCTGGCGAATCGAGAACAAATATCATTAGAAGGGAAATGAAGAGCCGGCTAGGTGCAGAGATAATAAGGGAGTGCTTTACAGCTTTAAATTAATTCAAGCCTTCAGGCCCAGATAAATTATATCCTAGGATAGTTAAATGACTTGCAGATGTGATTAAGGAGCTACTGTTGTTAAAGTCTAAGAAAGAACAGAGAAAATAGTAGGCTTCAGAAATACACCAGCAGTTGGGTTTCTGTTTCTAAGAGGTGTGCATGTTGGTGAGCGAGAGAGGAAGTGGATTCTAGAAATTATGAACTTAATGTGAGCCAAGGACCACATTCTTTAACAGTAGGGAAACAGCCTGTGACAGTCTTTCCTTCCCGCTGGCTCAGGATTGAATCTGTGGGGTCCAGGGCTCAGTAAGGAGGGTTGTGTTTGAAAGCAGCCTAGATTGTCCAATAATAAACTGAACAAGTGTGTGTTGCAAAGCCTCGCTATTGACTGCTCTACGTCGGACGGGCCAGGTTGTGCAGAGGAGACAGCCGCTACATCTTCTATCAGGGAGACTCTTGCGCACAGTCATTCCTTGTGGGGCGACTGCGGGCCTGGCTGGTGGCACCCACACACAAGGACTAAAGCTGGAGCCACAGCCGTGAGATACAGCACTGCTGATGGTGCAGCTTGCGAGGTGATTCTGGGAATGACAAAGCGCATCTTGTCGAACACACACACACACACACGCACACACACACACCCCTTGGATTGGGTGAAGCAAGTCACTTCATATGGTTATGCCCCCTCTCAAGGGGAGAAAAAGGACAAAATTACCTAGTCCCCAAGAGCACAAGAAATATCTGGTTCCAAGTACCAGTCATGCCCAGTTACCCTCTGTAAGATGAAAGTTATGATGACAGCATAGAAAAATATGAATGTTCTTCCATCATACTTTTTAAAATAAAAAATATTATTTTCCTAAATCAAGTTAAATCTAAAGATAGCTCGCAGAAGCTAGCATGATGAGTAATTTAGTAGTAACTATGGCTTTGGTGCGTTTGGAAAGAGAGCAGCGTTCTTATTCTGAAGGTTGCACAAGTATCTAAATGGTTCACAGCCTTCCTTGAATGGAAACAAAGATTACACATTTTTCATTATATGAGGATCACAGCTGGAAAATAAATTGTCCTTTTCCTGAGATAGTGTTCTCTGTCTTGTTCCCCTTTGGAAGGAACTGTCCTAGTCACTTAAGTAGGTTTCTGTTTTGAAAACATGATAAGAGGAGGAGACATCTTTTACTCTCTTACACCATCAGCCACGTTACTAAAATTTACTACACATTTGGGGTGAATTAAGAAGAAAAGAAATTCAGTAGCAGAAGACGCAAGTTGGAGTCTCAACACATTATTTTTAATAATATTTCTAGCTAATACCTTTTGCTTAGTGACTAAGGGAGAATTTAAGTAGATTCAAATATAGTAGCTGACAGAGTGAGCATCAGAAAATGTCAGTTTCTACGACTGCTTCTAAGTCATGGCTGATCTGCTGTATTTCCATGTTTAAAACAGTTAACTGATTTGAAGGGTGGTGTGGTTAGTGTATTTCTGCAGATTAGAGGAATAAGCACTGTACTTACAGATAGGCTGCATAATTTTACATATGATTCTTCCCTTTCATTCTATGAATGAAGAATCATAGACATGAAGATTTTACAATGAAAGTCAAAAATTTACATTGTTCTTTTTGACAAACATTGCTGTTCAATTTTATTCCTGCTTTTTGTTTCACAGTTTTAATGTCCTAGAAATAAATGGGTTCTATTTTTACCATATAGAATTCTAACCGAAATTATGTCTATTCACCTCTGTTTTTCTATTAGAAATCCTATACCGGATCAACAAAAATTCTAATGCACCCAAAAACATCCTTTTAGATTTTTTTAGGGAAATATCTGGCGTGGAGTAGTACATGCATGAAAGCTCCTGCACAGGAGACCAGCACCAGGCAAAGCTAAGCTGAGGTCAGATAACTGAGTCTGGTAGAGGCTGCAGCATCATGAGCCTGTAGGCAGGACACAGTTGGAAGAGGGCAGCAGTGCGCAGAAGGGACCAGCAGTACTCTCTGAGCAGACCCTGGGGCTGGAGCCTTCAAAACTTGGCTTGAGTGGACACCTCTGGAGACGTCGGGGATGGGCGTGAGAACACCCTGGAGCGATAGGACGGCCTGCCAATCACTTACGAGAGCTAAGCTAGATCGTTACGGAGGCGTGCCAGCACTGACTCAGATGTATGACGCTTATTAACTGCACAGCGGAACTTGGGACCAAGATTGACCACAGATTCTTCACAGACTAAATGGGGACAAACAGTTTCAGACTTCATATCATGAGGGAAAACCCCCCAAATCTGCATAATCCAAAACCTTACCGTAGCTTTCAACCTTGGCTTCATAGCCACTCTGGCATTTGCTGAAAGATGTTACTTCTCATCAAGTGCAATCAGAATTAAAAAGTGGTAACGAAAACTTCCTTTTGCATGCTTTTAAAAATTTTTATTTTCTTTAACAAAATAATATTTTTCTGTAAGGTTTTCAGTTTGAGGGCCTATGTTTTTATTGATGTTGGATAAAGAGAAAAAAAATTCTCTTTTCATAATTTAGAAGTCTTTTTCCAAACTAAAGAATATTTTTATTTTATTTTATGCAGGTAACACTGAGTCTAATAATAAATCAAACTGTAGTATAACTCTGTAATGTTAGAGGAGTAAGTCATGGACAAGCATAATCACTTGACTGGTCAAAAACGAAAATTTGGAATTTGTGAATAGGAATTACATAAACGCAGTATAACTTTACGGCAAAATACTGTCTTAAGGGTGACTTGAGAGTATAGGTAGCAATTAGGAACATGCCTATAAAAACGTGATTCTATTTGCTGAAAATATTTACGTATTTTTATTTTTACGTGCATAAATAATTTCCAAAGGGGTTCATTAGAAATTGTTAAAAATTGTCACTTCCTAGGATTGAGGGGCTGATTAGAAGGAGTATTTTTCTTCCTCTTCTGCTTGCTCTATGGTTGACATTTTAAGGTAATATCATATCATTTATTGTGTTATATATGTTTATTTGTCCATTCTGTTATCTCCTCACAGATTTCATCATGTATCAACATACAGTTCACAAATACTCAAAGCAAGATCATCCTCTCTTTAAACAAGTATGGAATATTGATCATAAAATGAAAGATTTGCTTTAGTACCATACCCACCAGGTAACTATACAAATAAAGACATTGGAGGGAAAACAAAGTAGTACTTTTAAAATGAGTCAAAAAGTAAGGGTTTGTCCACAAATATTTTTATCAATCAGTTTACACAATTTCTTAGAGATGGGTTCTTTGATAAACTCTGTGCTTTTATAGGTCCAAAGAAAATTGGAAAATACTATCAATTTTAAGATTTTTGTGATATTATTCTGCTGCTAAGACCTCAGCAATTTTTCTTCCCTCCTTCAAAATGATATTGTCTTTCACAGAATTATTGTGTTTCTTTATGCAAAGAAAGGTAAGTTAATTAAGAATTATTAGTCCCAAATTGATGAGATTTATTACCATAGAGTGTCAAATTTAGAATAAAAATTAATTTTTTTTCTTCTGTTATTTTCATTACACAGAGGAAGGTGTAGGTAGATTAAACAATGTAATCCTAAATCAAAGATGAAGAAATATGTTAAAAAGAACAAAAATCCTGAAGTACAAGAAAATCTAGAAATCTCTTAATAAAGAATCTATAGAATTTTAAAAAACAAAACAAAACAGGAAATCTATGTTGCACAGGGAATACACTAAAAAACAATACGGACTTTGTTTTTGCTCAGAAATTTAGATTTATCTACTGTTACAAGTGCCAGCATTTCTTTAGCAATTTCAGATCTAGCTTTTGTTTTTGTCATCTGACCAAATACAAAGCCAGAGATAAACTCGACTGAATCATGTGAAAGGTGAGCTATACAACGTGTTATCAACATTTTCTGGTTTACAGGTTTTTTCTCATTTCACCTTAATCTTTTACCCAAAGCTTACTAAGTCAGCCGTTTTTTTCATTCGAGTTTGGACTATACGCAGAGATGCCTGTCTGTGGTTCCCTGAAGACAGTGGCTATTTAATTTTCATTCCAACTCTGGAATACATTTTTGTCAGAACTTTCAGGAAGAGCCTATTACGGTTTGACTCTAGTTGTTCCCCAAAGCCTCATGTAGTCAGGGGGTGGGCTTCTAGAGTTTTTGATTAATTCTTCATCCAATACTGGGATTGTGGCTGTGAGCGCTACACTCACCCTGGGGCAGGCAGCCTGCGCAATACAAGGAAGCAAGGGAGGCTTGCTCTCTGCCTCTGCTGCTGCTGCTGCTGCTGCTCCCCTCTTGCTGCTGCTGTTTTCCTATTTTCTGCTGCCATGAACTGCTGCCCTCTGCCATGTGCCACTCTGCCTTGGAGCCAGCTGCGTATGGACTGAAGCTTACAAAACTGTAAACTAATTAAATCTTTACTTTCTTAATTTTAGGTATCTGGTATTTTGTCCCAGCAACAAGTGAAAAGTAAGTAAGACAGAGTTTTAGACAAAGTGATTAATTTCCGCAGAGCTCCATTTTCATCTTTTTGATAAAAAATCTGACATAAAACCACTTGACTTTATTTATGTATACTCTATATAGAGAGTATGTTAAATTTCCAAACAGTCCTTGAGATATTTCTCTCTCTCTCTCTCTCTCTCTCTCTCTCTCTCTCTCTCTCTCTCTCTCTCTCCCCTCTCTCTTTGAAGTTTCTATTATGAGTAAGAAAGGAATGAGGGAGAGGAGGAAGAGGAGAAATGCTGAAATACCACTAAAGAGCCATGACATATTTTTAATATTTCACTATAAGTTAGCACTTTAAATTTGAAATGTGGTCTCTTTGCTAAAACTTCTTTTGGAAACAATTTGTTCCCTCTCCCATCCCTTCTCAAACCCCCATCCCTAATCTACTTTGTCCTGCATAAGTAGGAATTCTCTTGAGTTATATAAAGGAACACAGGGCCTGCTAGATAGCTCAGTGGACTAAAGTGCCTGCTTAGGCAGATGCAGGGACCCAGGTTCAATCCCTGGCATGCCATGCTGGCCCCACCCCCGGGGAGAGCTGGGATGACAGTTGATACTGGTGTGGTGGTGTGTGCCTGTAATCCCAGTGCTTAGGAGGCAGAAAACAGGGGAATCACTGAGTCTGATCTATGTGGCACTACCCTGTAAACCTGTAAAAAGGAATACAAAAGAGAAGACTTCCACAAAGATGGCAGTATGGTGAGCAGCAGAGAAAGATCCCCTCCAAGACGTGGTGTCCCCACACTGGAATGAATCGATATGAAGAAGAGAAAAAGGAGGGAAGTGGGTGCCCAGAAGCCACAAAGGATTTGAAGTGAGAATTGAAACCCATGGGGACAGTATAGAAAGAAAATAGTGTATGCAATTAAACAATAATGACAATATAACATGCTGCAACTTATGTGACAGAATTATAGTGGTGAATTCCCATATCAGAAAAACAGAGCAAGCTCAAATGAACAATGTAAAGGTGAACCCCAAGCTTCTAGACAAAGAAGAACAAATTACTACTAAATAAGGGAGGAAAATCATAAAGATCATAGGAGAAATTATTAGACTGGAGACTAAGACAACAATGCAAAGAATCAATTAATAGAAAACTTTGTTCTTGAAGAGTAAATAAAATCTATAAGCGCTTAGTCAACTTTATCACCTAAAAGAAGGAAAAGATTAAAATCCATGAAATTAAGAAGCAAAAAGATGAAATAACAACCGATCCTGCAGAAATCCAGAAAACCAACTACACTTACTTTGAGAACTTGTACTCTAATGTGAGGAAAATGCAGAAGAGTTAGACAGATTCCTCAGTACACATGAACTGCCAAAGCTGAATCAAGAAGCTATAGAAATTTAAAATAAATCTATGTAAGTCAATGAAATTGAAGATGTAATTTAAACCCAACCAAGAAATAAAAGCCCATATCCTAAGGGATTCTCTGATGCTTTCTATAAGAAATTTAGAGAAGACCTAATGCCACTACTTCTTAAACTCTTTAATGAAACTGAAAAAAGCAGTACTCTCAAATTCATTCCTGGAAGTAAGCATTATCCTAATAGCGAAACTAGAGAAAAACCCAACCAAGAATGTAAACTACAGGCCAATCACCCTAATTAACATAGATACAAAAAATTCCAGAATAAGATATCAGCAAACAGAATGTAGCAAATAAAAGAAGATTACATACTATGACTAAGTAGGATTCACTCTAAGGATACATAGGTTCAATGTATGCAAATCAATAAATATAATAAACCACATTAACATAGTGAAGAACAAAAAGTGATCACCTCCATAGATGAAGAAAAAGCATTTGATAAAGTTCAACACCCACTCTTGATAGTAATCCTAAAGAGAAATGGAATAGATTGTCCTCATCTCAATGTGACAAAAGCTATCTGTGACAAACCAACAGCCAACATCGTACTAAATAATAATAATAATAATAATAGAATGATTTCACTCTAAAATGAGGTATAAGACAAGCACACTGTCACCACTCTTGTTCAGTATAGTTTTAGAAACATTTTCCAGAGATATTAGACATTAAAAAAGAAATAAAAGGAATAATCACATGAAAGGAAGAATTGAAATTATCATTTTTTGAAGATTACATGACACTCAATACTAATGACCCCCAAAACTCCACCTAAAGACTTCTACATTTAATAACCAAATTCAGTAACATAACTGGAAAGTCAACACTCAAACATCGATAGCCTTCCTATATGCAAATAACAAACTCACCAAGAGAGAAATTAGGAAAACGGTACTTTTCACAGTATCACCCAAATATTGAAATACCTAGGAATCAATCCCATATAGGAAAGAAAAGAACTCTATATTGAAAACTACAATACTCTGAAAAGGGATATTAAATGGAACATCAGAAAATGGAAAGATATCTCTTGCACCTTGATAGGAAGATCCAATACAGTGAAAATAGCCATCCCCCCAAAAAAAATCATCCTTCAGATTTAATGCAATTCTGAAAGCAAACATTCCTGAAATATATTTAGAGTGAAAAGTGACCTAGAATAGCAAAGGCAGTTCTGGTCAATAAAGGCAAGGCAGGGTGCATCACAATCCCTGAAATTATATAACAAAGCTACTTCAATTAAAAATAGCACAGTACTGAAAGAACAACAGCAAACCCAACAGACCCAAGGACAAGTGGAAGAGATTAAAAGATGGAGAAACAATTCTGGATATACTTATCCACCTTATCTTTGACAAAGTACCAAACACATTCTTTGGAAGAAAGATAGTCTCAATAAATGATGCTGGAAAAATCAGCTTTCCACGTGCTTATGATTAAAACTAGACCCATGCCTACTACCATCCAGTAAACTAGAGTAAAAATGGATCCAACGTCTAAATATTAAAACAGAAACATTAAAATTGGCTAAAATATAGAATGGGTAGAACTCTTGAAGACATTGGTGTAGGCAAAGACTTCATGAAAAAAAAGACCCAATTACATGAGACTATCACAGGAATCAATAACTGGATCTTGCTTTATTAAAAAGCTTTTGCACAACAAAAAACCACTAACAGAATAAGGAGAAAACCCACCATGTGGTCTAAACTTTTCTTCAGGAATTCCTCAAACAACTAATGTCTAAACTACATAAAGATAAAAAAATCAAACCTCCCCCAAATTTAAAGACTCATTCCAAAAATGAACATATGAGAGGAGTATACACTTCCTAGATGAAAACAAATGGCAAATAAATATATGTAAAAACACTGAACATCTCTGGTCATTCAAGAAATACAAATTAAAATAATACTGAGATTCTGTCTCACTTCAGAAAGAATGGCTATAATCAATAAATCAGTTAATAACAAATGCTGGCGGGGATGTGGGGGAAAAACAAAACTATTCTGCACTGTTGGTGGAAGTGTAGATTAGTAAAACCACTATGTAAGTCAGTGTAGAGATTCCTCAAAACATTGAAACTAGAGGCTCCATTAGATCCAGATAGTCTCCTTCTTGGAATCTTTCTGAAATAATTAAAAGCATCTTAAATAGTAACATACCCACTCCCATGCTTATGGCAGCACAGTTTGTAATAGCTAAATCTTGGAAACATCCTAAATGTCCTTTCAGAGATGGATCAAGAAAGATTATTTTAATAATGAAGAACTACTATGCCATAAAGAAAGATAAGCTTGAGACATCTCTAAGTAATTGATTGCACCTTGAGACTATACACTTCAGTGAAATAAGCATATGGAAATATTTCATGGTGTGAGAAACCAAATGTGTAAACAAGGAAAAAATGTACAAAACACATCACAGAATGGAAAAAAATAGTCAAATGAGAAGAGAAACAGGGCAGGTGGAAGGGGAAAGGAAAGAAATCATAAGAAAAAATACAATATAAGCAAAATTGAAACAAAGCTTTTGTAAACAAGGAGGGAAAGAAGAGTTGAAGAGAGCAGAGGAAAATGGGGAAAGAGAAGAATCAAGATGCGTGATACACAAGAACAAAGTCCCCATATCTAAAATGTATCAGTGAGATAATATTTCCAAAACTCACATTCAAAGAAGTAAAAAGGAATGCCAAAGATATTTTACAGAAAGTGAAAGTCAAGGAACAAAAAGTGGAAAAAGGGACAAAAGGAGGAATACTCAGGCAATTTGACCTACCTAATGCTAACCCTAACTGTCAAGTAGAATCGTAGTGGCATGAGAGGCCCAGATGTATTAATGGAACATAAGCTCTTAGAAGCCGATCAAAATGTAAAGTGTATAAGGAACATCACTATGATATAAGAGGTGCTTTGGTAAATGGATACAACTAGGGAGTATATTCATAAGTGAAATAAATGAGATTCACATTTGTAAACATCATATTGTCCCACTAGTGTAGCAACCTAAAAGAATAAATAAAATCTGAGAGGCACAATAAATACTGCAAGAGGAAAATAATCTGTTTAAAGGGAAGGAACAATTTGGATGAGGACAAGAACAAAAGAAAGAAAGAAAGAAGGAAGGGGAAATATATATATATATATATATATGACAGCTTGGATAGTTGTACTGCTGATTTTCTGCTGGTCTATTGAAAGGAGCAGTTAATGCTTAAATTTTTTCTCATTTTTAATTTTTATAACTTTTTTTTGACCAATTTTGCATGCTTATAGCTGGTTATCTAAACAACTAATTTGAAGACAACAATACACAATATAATAACCATTGCTTAATTCCTATCATTTTTTTCATGAAATTCTGTATTATTTATGTTTTTTATTAATTTTTATTCTCTTTAGAAATAAACATGCACAAGTAACATTTTCATGGAAAAAGTAAGTTACTGAACAAATAAAGTTGGGATAAATAAGTATATAAATTATGGGATAATTTGTATGTATATAATCCCTTAATTTTTCAAATAGAAAAAATAAATTCTAGAGGAAAGTTGTATGTACAGAGCAAGAAACCATAAAGCAGTAACAATGATATAACTGAACAAGTGAACCTGACATTAGAAAGTGTATTCTAATTATGGCATAAAGCCTAGAAATTGCTGTGGATGATGGAACATGCTGCAGTTCCAGCTGTGCAAGCTGCTGAGGTGGGAGGACCCTAAGTTTGAGGCCAGCCTGTACAACTGAGTCAGACACTTACAAGGAAAAAAATTTAAAATAAAGTTTGGGGACACAGCTCGAAGGTAGAGTGCTTGACTAGTATGTAGGAAGCCTTGAGTTTAATCTTTATTACAGTAAAACCAATAAAGAAAAATACTCTTAGAAGTTATTAATAATTGCTAAAAAGACACAATAAAGTAAAATGAAAAAACAATTCTTCCAACAAAACCTGAAAATGTCGAAAAACAATGACAACTGCAATTACTTCAAATCATGGAATAAATACTTGCAACATTAAAAGTTAATATAGCAGTACAAATCAATAACAATACCAACAATGAAAAAACAGGGGTACTTCACAAAAGAAGAGAAACATTTTAAGCATACAAAATATTATACCTAATATCCTTTATTTTAGAAGCAATAATTAAAACTACCGTATCATTCTTGTGTCCAAATCACAAAGTTTAGTAATATAAGAAAATATAAAATTTTATCTCATTGTTATGCCAACTAGGAACATGTTTACTTGTTTAGGGAACGAAATACAGCAATACGCATCAAACATTGATGGCGTATATTCCTGTCCCCCCAAATTTCACTTTTAGGAATTTATGGAGTGTAACCTTGTATGCACAATGCTGTCACACGATATGCTGTGGCAGTGTTGTATTATGTGGCACTATAAGAGGTTCATAGCACTCAGCGTTCGTGGCTGCGGACACGGGTCCGTGGCCTTGTCCTACATGCAGATCAGGGACACTATGCTGCAATTAAACAGGAAAAGGAGCTGAGCAGATCACCCAGAAAGAAGGTGAGAATGAGCCTCGCAGAGGTAGAGATACAGATGGACATAAGCATGGAGATAGCGAAGAATCAAGAGACAGAAGAGTGTGCGGGGTGCGAAGAGCCAAGGGAGCTGTGACATGTGACGAGCAGCCTCGCCGCGCACATCGGTGTGCAGTGACCGCCCGCGAGGGCGACGCGAGGTGGCTGCTGGCCAAGGGACGCAGGGCTGGAGGCTGGAATGGAAGAAAGGCGCGGATTTCCTCTCTGTCCTCGTTTGTAGCTCTTGTATTTGCTGCCACGGAAATGTTCTGCCTTTGGGGAAGTTTTCATTAGTTAATTAATATTTAAGAGAAAGAAAATGAATTCTAAGGAGATGAATCTGTGTGTTGCTGGCAAATGTCAGACGTGAATATAGAGAGACTTACGGCGGCTTTGTGCAAAATTAATTCTGCATTTGGAGCTCGTCTGGGACAGAGTGATTGAATGCAGGTGCTTGATTGGGAAGGCTTTGCTGCTACACTACTCTACTCGTCTCTTTAGCAGCCCTCAGAGATGGCAGGCGTGGCCCAGGGGAGCCCCAGGACACGATGCTGCCCCGGGAATTTGAGGCTGCAACTGTGTGGGCCAGGCGTCCAGCGCTGGCGGTGCATTGTGCAAGCCGCCAGGGCCAGCGCCCCGACCGCCTTCGATCAGCCAGCCGCTGGCAAGCTGCGAGCGTGGTTTGAGCTGCAGGTTCACGGGGAGGCTCCTTCCTTCTCGGCGACAGTGCCCCCCTTTTTACCTGCGGGACGTCCTGTGTCACAGCAGCCTTCACCCATGTACAGGAGAGGGGGAGATGGGGTCAGGCGCCTAAGCTCCAGCGCCAGGCTTGACTAGCCTTTCTGCATCTTCTAGAGGCTTAATGTCTTTTAACATCTGGGAAAGTGGCGCCTGAAGCAGCAGTTTCATCGCCAGTTTCTTTCTGAGGAGCTTAAGGGTCAAAGGGGAAGCTAAGAGAGGTTCTAATGCTGCCCTCAGTACTGCGCATGCGTGCTGCAAAGCACAGGAGGGCGCGGGACCGAGGGCAGTGGGGAGCTGCTGCTGCTGCAAGCTGGTCCATGTTCTCCACTGTTTCCCACACCCACGGAGCACCCTTAAGGCCGCGCGCACGTGTGTGTGTGTCTGTGTGTCTGTGTGTGTGTGCGCAAATAATGAGCTTGAAGTATACTGTTCACAATACCTATCGCTCTCTCAATTGTTCACCTCCAGATAAAGAAAAAGATGTCTTTTTTTTTTTTTTTTTTTTTCACCAGGAATCGCACTCCTGACCTTGTGTTTACCGTGCGGGCACTGTGCATCCGAACTATAGCCCCAGCAAGAAGATATCTCTCTTACCTAGATCTCCCCGAGAAGCATCAAGACCAGCACTAAGCAATAGCTTAAAGTGAGCCTCTTGGCTCTCGAATGCTTTCAGGACAATTTGTGTAACTTTCCTTGTCCTGAGCTTTAGACTCCTACACTAAAGTGTTCCCAGCTCTTTTATCCTTCTCTTTCCTCCACTTGTTTCCTGTCTCTCATCAAAATGTAACAGCTTTGCCACCCATTTTTTTCAGTGTCCAGTTTTTTTGAGAAATGTATGCTAATGCATAGCTAAAATTCTAATATATGTGCTAATGTTATACCTTCTTATACAACATATTTGCATTTAAATAGGGTTGTCTGGAGATTTAATGATTTAACCCAAAGGGCCTAAAATGTCTCACATTTGTACAGCACTTGGTAGATTACCTTGAAGGAATGTTCACAGACCAGATTCCCCACCAATCTCTAAGTTACCCTGAGGCAAAGGAATTGACATTTTAATTTATAGGGATACTGTTGAAAGCTTTATCCCCTGAGGAGCTTAGTGGCTGACCCGTAGTCACACAGTAAATACCGACAAAGTTGTGCTCGCTTCTCTTTCAGCATCCCATCCACAATGCCTGACACATCGAGGAATAGGTGTGAGTTGCACAACATCCAAATACCCAGAGGCTGCACCTGCCCATGGGAAGCTTCCAAGTGCAAAAGGTACAGAGTGTTTCCAGGTTGGTAATCCTATTAAGAATAGAGATTTATAAGTGAGAATCAATCTCTGATCTTTAAGCCATTTTGAGAATTTTTGAATTATTTTTTCTAACTAAGGATATAAAGAGTGATTGACAGATAGGGTTAAAGACACATTGCCCTTAGGTCCCCTCACTTTGAAGACACTTCTCCCACTGTCCTTGCTTTTCTGAAGCAGTTCCAAATGCCTTTAGTTGCATGTTGCTTTTCCTGAGTGTCTCTCATAGCACTGTTGTGATTGGTTGAATGCCCTGAATCAATTGAAAACACATACCTGTCATGGTCCTTTCAATTCTGGACAGGAATTAAAGCCAGACAGTGTCAGATCCAGTGCATAACAGAGATGGAGAGGCACCATAACATTTTCAAGATCCCATCTTGCCCCTGGATGGCACGCAGTAGCTGTGCTTGCTGTAGTTTGGATTATATCTTGTAAAGACACTCATGAAAGGATTTCCAGAAATGCTTCAGAAAGTGGCAAAATGATGGGATAAGAGTGTGTGAAGTGAGAGGAGGATGTTGAGGGAAATTGGTGGTAATGGATCTTTTACTGTTGTAATCTATCATAACTTAGACATTCACTCTATGGTTAGATGGCACTTTGTATTTGTCATTTTCATTCTAAAATTAATCCACACTTAGCATGGTCTTCATTGCTGTATCACTCAGGACTCTGCGGGATGGATCCAGTCGGCATTCCTCAGTTGGCTCCACACTACATTTTTCACTTTAAGCCATAGGGACGCTTTGCAGTTTTTCTCCCTTAAGAGATTTTGTACCAAGGAGTTGTCACTATCTCTGTTGCTTAATGGTTCCTATAACTTTGCCTGAGCAGCGATAGTTTGTTGTTGTCCTGAACTTGCGCATGTGACACTCTTTTAGTGCTAGTTATATCTCTTTTGATGAAGACAGAGGACCATATAATCACAATCAAGATATGGCACATAGGGGCTGGCCAAATAGCTCAGTGAATTAAAGTGCCTGCAAGCAAGCGCAGGGGCTGGGGGTTCGATCACCAGCCTCTCGTGCCACCCCCCCAACCCCCAGGGGCTCACTGAGATGGCGATTGAGATTGGGTGTGGTGGCGTGCACCTGTAATCCCAGCTCTTGGGAGGCTGTAAACAGGCAGATCACTACGAGTCCGATCTAGTAGTGAGACCCTGAACACCCTGTAGACCCTTCCCTAAAATACAGAAAAAAAAGAAAAAGAAAGGAAAAAGATACAGAACAGTCTTTCCTCAGAAATTTCCTAACACATTTAAAGCACCCTCCCAGATTTCCAAACCTTGGCTGAGAAACTCATGGTTTTTCATTCTCTGTAGTTTTGTCTATGCAGAATGCCATATAAATAGTATGTTATGCAATCTTTTCAGTTTGAATTTAATACAATCAACCTGATGCATTTTATTTTCATGCATGACATTGTGTATTATTAGTTCATTCTTTATTTCATTGAGGAGCACTTAAACTGTGTCTATTTCAATTTTATACACATTTGTATGTAGTTTTCTGTAAACGTATTTTAATATTAGTTCAGCAAATATGTCAGAATGGGACTTCTGGCTTGTATGGAAATTTTATAAAAAAATTTCAAACAATTTTACAAACCATTTATAGAATTCATACTAGCTGTGCTAAAGGGTGACAGTTGTTCTAGATTTTTTTTTTTGTCTTTTTGAGATAGGGTCTTGCTATGCAACTCAGACTGTCCTTGAGCTCACTTTGTAGCCCATGCTGGTCTCAAACTCACAACAATCCTTCTGTTTCATCCTCCAGAGCAGTATAATTATAGACATGTACCACCACATCCGCCTTGTTCTAGATCTTTGCCAGCATTTATTATCAATTATGTTGTTTATCATATTTTTAATTTTGACGATCTTTATACATGTGTAGCTGCAGCTGATAGGATTTCATTAGTGATAAATGATGTTGAAGAGCTTTTCATGTGCTCATTTGCCATTTCCATATGTTCTTTGGTCTAGTGTCTATAAAAAATCTTTGTACATATTTCTTACTCTGTGATTTTTTTTGTTTTTTTGTGTGTTGTGTGTCTTTTATATTTTTTGCATGTGTTTTTTTTTCTGTGTACATTTTTCACATAGTTTTACAAACTTCTCACTTGCATTTTCCTTTGCTTTACAATTTCCTTTGGATTTTGAATTTTGATGACGTTTGATATTTTTTAAAGTGATAATCTGGAAAAGATTTTATTTTCTGAACCAAAAGCCACAGACACTTTTTGCTTCATATTCTTCTAGTTTTATGTGTTTTGACTTTACATTCTGGTCCATGATACATTTTGAGTTAATTTGGTGCATAGGTCAAGGTTTATCTGTTGGAAAAGTGATCCTTCTTTTATTTAATTATCTTTGTAACCTTACTGAAAACAATGGATCAAATCCATGTAGCTTTGGAGGATCAGTTCTATCTCACTGATCTGTGCCATAGTGCTTTTGATAGCTGCCTCTGCTGTGTGGAAAACAACCACTTTCCACCTAATGTCAAAGTTACTTCATATGTCTTTGTTGGTCCTTTTAGGAAATGGTGATGTGAAGGTGGACACTATGTCTGACCCATCTTAGCTCTTTCAGATAGCTTAGCCCAAAGTCATGATCAGAGAAGATTATAAAAATATTACAGAATCTATGGTTGTGAGTCATATTTTTGTTTATACAGTTACCATCATCATTTGGTTGGCTTGAGAAGAAATGTAAGTGATCAGGTTTGATAGGAGGAAGAAACTATAGGGTGTATTCCTAGAGTATATGTAATTTTGTATAAAATCAAGGCAATCCAAATTATTGAAAATGTTTTGTCCATTATCCAAGAGAACGTTTAAGAGCCACCAGATTCACATAGCATCTCTTTTATTGCAGAAAATACACAAAGCCTGCTAATAAATACGCACAGGCATTATTTAGAGATATGTAATATTTTCAAGTACATGTGGAACCATTTTGGTATTAAAGAAAAAAGCATTAAAAAATTGGAAGCATAAGGCCTCTTGATTTGTGTGCATGTATGTGTTTGTGAAGAATATTAGTTCTTACATAAAAGTGGAAGAATTAGCATTTGGCCTTCTTTTTCTGAAATTACTTCAGTACGAGGAAAGTAGTGCCTTGGCTGAGTGGCTTTGGTGTGTGCTATTGTCATCTGCTGGGAGTCTGTTTAATCACTGATAGCAGGTTAAAGAGCAAGCGACCTTCTCAGCAGTGAAGGAAACACCAACTGCACCACATAAGTTGTGGCTTCAGTGTCGGCTAGGACAGATGCTAGGCTGTGTTGGCATTTGCACAAATGCACAAGTGATTTCAACCATAGTTGTTAATTTACAGAAGAATTCTTATTAGCCAGGACCTCAGTGTGATGAATCTCATTGTACTCGTGCTCTCATAGACTTTTGTCAACATTTACTGAGACACCCAAGAAGATTTTGTTCTATGAAAAGGTCGCCTATTGGTGACTAATAGACATTGCCAAGATGATTTATAGTGTCAGGGCATCAGCAAACCAACTGTCAGTTTCCAGCAAGCTAGTTAAGTAAGTTTAAACCAATCATAATCAAGAAGAAAATCAATGATGTAGCTTTATAGACATTTTGGGGTGCCACATAATATGGATTTGGCTTGGAGTACTTCATCTTCCAATTTCTTTCAAATCCAATTTATCATATATCCTTTGTCATTCTGAAGTATTTTTGTGTCCTTTCTCTTAGCTGCCAGTCATGTGAAGAAGAAGCAGATGTTTATGAAGCTATATTTGACTCTTTCCTTACACTCAAAAATTAGGGCTTTCATAAGATCCATATGAGAAAAGAAAAACAATTAAAAAGATTAAAGTAACAATTGAATTACAAAATACATGCTTAACTCTTTCCAAATTTTTCTATTAAATAAGGGTTTAAAAGTAAAAGAAAATGCCTGTGCTTCACAGTTACGCAACTTTTGATGATATTTTATAACTTTTTAATTCTCCTTTAGTTTTAGAAAGTTTTTTCTGCTGCTGTAGCATCTAGATGTTTAACAATAAAAGTCCAAACGACATGTCATTCATAAACACTTTAATATATCACAGTGAAAAAGAAGAATTTTAAAGAACATCATCATAGTATCATTACTATACCCAACAAAATTAGCAACAATTAGTTCATATCAGCTATTATCTAGTCTATGTTTATTTTTTTATTTTTTTGTCTTTCTTTATTTTTTTTATTTTTCAACAAATAATACACTGCATATATTCTTCTTAGTGGTTAATTGCTGTACAAGATGCGGACTTGTGATCCTATTTACAAA
>NW_004524705.1:6709597-6715053 GCF_000260255.1 Octodon degus | reverse complement strand
GTTAGCTTCAGTAACTGAAGCCACAAGAAAACAAAGGTGCAGCTAATGAGGTAACACCACACTTGTTACATCTCTGTGTCTCAGTCACTTTCCTCTCTGACTGGGACAGCATACCGGACATCTGCAGCTGAAAAGAGAGTAAGCTTATCCTGACTTATGCTTTGCAAGTTTCAGTCCTTGGGTGCTAGGCAGCATGGTAGAAGACATTGGATAGAGAAAGGCTGCTTACCTCATGGCAGGCAGAGAAAAGAGACAATCAAGGGAGAAGCAGAGAAGAGATGAACTCTTCCCGGGACTCATCCCTTCTAACTAGGCTTCACCTTCGACACCAAGTAGCTTTACTACTTCCACATTCAGTCAACCCCACAAGTGCTCCTTTTGGGTGCATGAGGCTTGTGGAGACATCTAGATGCAAACCATAACACTCCTTTTAGTGCCAGAAGCCAGATTTAAAAAATATATATATTCAATTTTTTATACCTTCTTCATAAGATATAGCACAATATTTACACAATGATAAACCTAAGAAGTATGTTTTAAGTTATCATTTAAAGCTCTCTAGCAACTCTTAAAAGTTGACTCTGCACCTTGGCATAAGCATATTAATGTAGGTATGGGGTTGTCATCAGCTGAGTGCTCCAGGGACTTTGCTCAGAGAGAGGATGAAGTCAAAATGTGTGGCAGAGTGACAAGGAAAGGGTGCAGAGAGGAATCACTCCTATATGTGCACCATGTGGCCACTCCCACCACACTGACCAGGTGTCATTAACTCATTTTTCCTAAATAATGACATCTAAAATAAATGTGCTTCCTTCAGATATTTTAATTTTCCAAAGCAAAAGTTTACAATAGAAGTGTTGATAAGAAGACACTATAACACCATAATCTCTTTGATTTCAAGTTACAGTAATTTACTGTGGAATGAAAAGTACATCAATATTAAATTTAGAGCCTGTGCAACTCACCAGACCAAAAGAAGTGTTTGGTGTAGTGAGAAAGTCTGAAATAAGTACAATTTCATTAGTTTGGCCACTGAAACAGCAAGCCACACTAAAAAAGCATCTTACTTCTGTTGGGCAGCACTTGGGACAGAGAATACAAGCACACTGGGCTTAGTGATGGCTTAGCCTATTACAGAGCTGTGCTACTTAAAGCATCATGTCTGAAGTGAGAGACGAGTTCTAGCTCAAGAAATGGCTACTTCTTGGGAAGTAAGAAACAGTTGAATGAAGGAGGCACTGATGATGGGTGATAAAGACTGGAGCAGGGAGAATTCTACTCTATTGTCAAAGGTGGTTCCTTTTCCTTCCTGGCTTCTCTCCTAGCTAGTTCAGTCTATACTACCAAAACATGTAGTGTCTCTGAGCCCCAGCTTTTTCTTATACAATTTAAGTTAGAACGTGATCATTGTGAAGTCTTCCTGAGAAATATAGAATGAGCATGCAAGTTAGAAACGTAATTTCAAATAGTGATAAATACTATAGAAAATAAAGTAGGGTAAAAGAATTGATGAGAGAAGGGAACATGTGACATTAAAGATGAAATTTAAATGGCAAAGAGATAGCATATGACAGGTGAAAGAGGATCTTTTGCAAATAAAAAGGGAATGGCTGACTATTTGCCATGACAGGTTTCAAACCATTCAAATTTAATAGCTGAAGGAGTGCGCACACTCTTTAGACCAATAAAGCCATAAACATGTCTCTAGGAGGCAGATTCTAAAAATATCTTCATATCAACAACAATGTTTTGTCACTCGACTTACGGCCCCAAACTCAATCACAGGGGGAAAGAAAAGAAAAGAAAAGAAAAGAAAAGAAAAGAAAAGAAAAGAAAAGAAAAGAAAAGAAAAAGACAAAAAGGAAACAAAACATCCTCCAGGCCTCCCAACCCTCCCAAGGCAGACCAAGGAAAAAGACAAAGAGAAAAGCAAATACTAGCTGCAGAGCTGCATGAGTTAGCTTAAGAAGAAGAAAATAAACCTGATGAGTGTCAAGAAGACAAGAGTGAAAGGATGATGGAACTATAATGCAAACTAACCAAAGGAAATATACAATGGCAAAAAAAATGTTCAGCTTCATGGTAATTAAAGAAATGCAAATCAAACCAACACTGGGATTTCACCTTACTCCAGAGAGATTGGCCATCAGCAAGAAATCCAATAACAACAAATACTAGCAAGGCTGTGATGAAAAAGGAACGCTCCCATATTGCTGGTGGGAATGTAAACCAGCACAACCATTGTGAAAATCCACAGGGTGATTCCTCAAAAACTAAAAGTGGCAATTCTTTTTGACTCAGGTATTTTCTTTCTCTCATATGATTCTCTCATATGATGAATCTAAGCTGCACATAACAAGCCTAATCAAAGAATGATAAAATGAAACAGGGAAGTAGAACTTTTATAGAGAGGGACTCAAGAGTCCAAGGAAGGGGCTGGTGAGATGGCTCAGTGGTCTAAAGCACCTACTTAGAACAAACTTAGCAAAGAGACTGCGGTTCAATCCCCCAGCACCACATGCCAGCCAGGGCCGCCCCCTGGTGGGCTGAGCTGGCCACACACACACACACACACACACACACACATAAATAAATAAATAAAAATTAAAAAAAAAAAAAAAGAGTCCAAGGAAGTGGGAAGAGGATATAAATGATTTAAGATGTGTCCCATGCACTGACCAACTACCCCAGCAAATGTACATTTTCTTCATCACAACATGAAATTTAAAAAGAAAGAAGATGGTGGGAGAGATCTAGATGTGAAGGGAGGGAGGAGGAGTGGAATAAAAATAGTCAAGATATGTTAAGTATGTGAACCTACTCTCTAAGATAAGTGTGAACCTCATGCATTAATTAAAAAAAACAGAGCACAGTGTATGAAAGTGTAAAGGGACTAAGCAAAGGTTACAGTAAGTTCAGAACCCTCTGGCAACACAGGCCATCAAAGGGAGAGGACTGACAGAGAGTGCCGCTGAGGAGTGTGGTCAGTGGTAAAGAATTGGGATTGTCATTTGAGAGCAGCGGGCAAGGGGCACTGCTGTGATGGAAGGCTGAAGAGTGTTATGGCACCTGCAGGGGGAGAAGCGCGAGCAGACACAGAAAAAAGCACAAGACTAAGAATTTCCACCACGAGACAAGCGAGAAACAATTGGGTTTAAAAGTACATTAGCGGAAAAGAAATCAAGACTTATTAATAGATCAGAAGGTGAGATGTTGAATTATTGATCTGATTAAATATATCAAATATCTGAGCTTCCCCTGTAGTGATAACGCAGTTTATTTGGGTCCTTCATGGCCTCTAATGGCCCATGAGTTAAGATAAGAGCTTGCTCTTCACCTGACTGGTGAGCTGCAAGGCCTGAGATACGTCTCTGGCTCATTGTAGGGCTCTCTCTCCATGCTACTGCTAGGCATGCTGCCCTATGCCCCAGGCCATGGGGCTGACCAGTCAAAGGATGAAACCTCTAAGCCTGTGACCAAAATGGAACATTTCTTTCTTAAGTTCATTATCCCAGGTACTGTAGTGAGAGAAAGCTGAGCAACCTAGATAACCTAATATGGAGGCTCCAGGGTTACTTGTTTGCCATGTTTTGTCTAGTAGTATATATGGTTGGATCACTTTGAAGGTATCCAGGTTGCACACAGAGATCTGACAAATCAAAGCTCATAAGTGGCACCTGGAACCAGAGGCAGGACTTGGTAAAATCTTAAATGCTCTCAAATTCACGCTTTTTTATTACCTATTTGCAGAAAAATTGGATCAAGCACATAAAGTAATTCTTATTAAATTACTGTCTTGATATTTTGAAGTTCTTTGTGCTGACTTAATGAAGTGACACACAGGGAAGAGAAGCTATGAAGTATACCATGAAAAAACATAGTTTCAGTTGTAGCTTAATTTGAAGCTTTGGAGTTGGTACTTTGTAACCGTGCAGTATTTGCTAGCCAATCTTTACCTAATGCTATTCTTTATGAATTTAAAAGACAGGATACAAGTTTTATTATGTAAATTTTCTTCAATTGTGTCCCATTACCATTTAGCTTCTGATCTATCTAAAGCCAATTGATTTCCAATTAAGAACATTTTCTTTATTTTTTTAATCTAGTTAATTAATTGTTTTAATTCCAAACTTATCAGAGTGGCAAGTGAAAGTTTCATTTAAAGAAAATAAGAGACAGGAGAACCTGGAAACTCAAACTTCTATTGTTAACAATAAATACTTTCTCTCCTTGATAGAATCTAGTTTTATCTGTATTTCTTCTTTTGTATTACGGTACTAAGATAAATGCTTGCATACATTTTACATAAATGGTACGAAAAACAAAAATATATTTTCCTACTAGGCAAAATCCCCTTATAAATCCATCAATCAATAATGATGCATGATCCAATCAAAAAATAAAAGATATCTCCAACCTCAGAGCTTTGGAAGTTTTTCCTTTCATCCAGACAAGCTGTTTTAATCAAAATGGCCCCAGACAAAATTTACCCCTAACTTTAATAGTTTAAAATAACGATAATCCCTTACCTTGCAGCTCTGTAGCTCTGGAGTTGAAAGGAAGCTCAGCTGCAGAATCCCAGCTCCAGGTCTTACCGAAGGCCATGGCTCTGGTGCTGCGGCTGCTGTTTTTCCCAAGTTCCTTTGCTCCCATTTTGGGCATCTAATATGGGAACATTCATACAGCTGGAGGATAGAACAGCTAGATGGCCTGAGCACTTCTCCATCTCTTCGGGATCCATGTGCTCTCCTTATCGTGGCAGCTGACAAGGGTAGTGCAGTGTTGGCATGTGAACATGTGTGTCCTTCCATATGCTAGAATTCAAACTCCAAGGTGAGGGGTTGAGAGCGGGGCTGACGAGGATATTATGTCCTGAGGGCTTCACCTACCTGAGGAGATTGGCTCCCTGAGGACAGGGCTCCAGTCCAGTAGCTAGTTTTTTTTTTCTTTTCAAATCCTTCTTTCCCCTCTGCCTTGTGGTCATACAGCATTTGTCCCCTTTGACCCCTTTATACCATGTGAGCACACAACAAAAAGACACTGTTTGGAAGGACAAGAGCAGTTGTCACCGAACTTGTTGATGTTTTGATTTTGAAATTATCTAGAGCTGTGGGAAAGAACTTTGCTCTTTACGCATTATCCAGCTACTGGCATTTTTTCTTATAATAGCAAGAATGTACTAAAACACCAGGTTTCTAACTCAGGTTGCTCAAAGTATATGAAGAAGATGGGAGGAGGGAGGCACATCAATTACATGTTACACGGCTTCTTATGATGGAACTTTCCATGATACTGTATTTATTGGTGGAGTTCAAAACTTTCTGCTCAGATTGAAGAAGGAAGGAAGGAAGGAAGATAGCACTCTTCAACGGGGGAGAGTCAAAATCCATTTAAATAATTCGGCATGAGATATATACATATATCAATGAATCCAAATTTTTTTTTAAATATTTTTT
>NW_004524705.1:6708636-6709497 GCF_000260255.1 Octodon degus | reverse complement strand
AGAATAACTTTTCCTTCTCACCTTATTCCTAAGGTTTTGAATTTCTAATTCCAGGTGTTTTTTTCTTCCCAAATATTTGCAAATGCTTAATGATACTTAAGTGAGAATGGATTGTGTTACATTTCTTTTGCTTCTAGCTGGGGATGCTATTTCCTACGGGCAAAATTTTCATCAGCTCAAATGAAGTGTTGTAAAATTAAACTTTTTCTTCGGGTAAACTTACATAAATGTTATTTGTCACATTTGCTTTGATATTTCCTTATACCAATAATAGTTAAACTGTACTTGAGAGGTGGAAGAGCCAAATCAATTTCTTAGTTCAAAAATACTGTGACAAAATAGTTCCTTTATCAACTTTTTAAGTTTTGTTATAGGATCTTGACAGTTCTGATTCGTAGTGATCCTTTAGTCTCAGCCTTCTCAGCACTGGGATTACAGGCAGGCAACACCACGCCAGGTTCAGGCATAGGGGACTGAACTCGGGACCTGGAGCTTGCCAGGCAGGGGATTAAATCACCTGGCTATCTCCGCAGCCTACAGTTCCTTTAAACTGTGTTTGGAGACTTGGTTGGTGTTGGCTTAGGATTCTGTGACCCTCTTTGTTTTTTAGGTAATTTCCTTCTTGCTAATCAAGTCTCCAGACACCATCCCCACGCTAGTATTTATTTGGAAGTGGCTACACTAATGTTTTATACTCTATTTCGTGTTAGTTCCAACTCCTGCTGATTCACAGTGGATTCCCGCTGAGCAGCAGATTTTGAAGGTGACTTTATCTCCCTAGCTACTGCCCTCATCCTCCCACATCTCTGCTTGCATCTTCCCCCAGGTTGCAGGCTCTAGACGAGATTTTGCTGGGCTCAA
>NW_004524705.1:6706659-6708536 GCF_000260255.1 Octodon degus | reverse complement strand
ATTTATTTATTTATTGTGTGTGTGTGTGTGTGTGTGTGTGTGTGTGTGTGGCCAGCTCAGCCCACCAGGGGGCGGGGCTGGCTGGCTTGTGGTGCTGGGGGATCGAACCGTGGTCCCTGTGCTTTGCCAAGCTTGTTCTAAGTAGGTGCTTTAGACCACTGAGCCATCTCGCCAGGCCCCAATGAATCCAAATTTTATTAATACATTTTCCACAATAGTAAAAATCAGGCTGGGACCCATATTCAGAGCTTTTTGTATGTGATATTTTAGGACAGTGATAAAATAGGTCACAGGTGGCAAGTGAAAATAAATTGTCACCACCATGGAGGAAAGACATCCTTCTTTTGATGAAACTATATTGCCAGGTGGCAACTTTCCATTTTTAGTTGTACCCCACAGACCCTGAGTTCTTGTGTTCCTCTGTTTCTTTAACTGATACTTACCAGGTACCTGCTTCTTAGTAAGGGACACAGGACACAGAGACAGTGCGCATGAAGTGCTGGACACAAAGTGCCCTCACTGAACATACCCTACATGCACACACATAAAATTATATTTTAGTAGATGTGTATAAGGCAAATCTTCCATATGAGGAGCAGATTTGAATTTTAGTAGAGGAGCCCATGAGGAATTAAGTGATGGATGATGGCTCTAGTAAGAAGTTAAACTGGTGCATAGCATTGACAGTTCTAAAGAAGGTAATACCAAGACAGGAGGGCAAGCATATTCGGTGACTTAGAAACTCACTCTGAATTAATTCACAAGAAAGCATTCATGAAAGAAGTAGAATATGTTTTTTAGCGTGACAGTATCATAAAAGCAGCGTTTTCCGAGGGAATTTATTAAAAATAATATATTCACTTGATTGTGAGAAGGTGAACGTATTGTAAGTACTTCAGTGTGTACTATGTAAGTATTGCATGTGAGCCTCCACTATTCTATGACTTGTAGAAAATCAGCACAAAGTCAGGGCCACTAGCAGAGAATGTATTTATTACGCAATCAAACAATTGTATATATGAGATAGTTGAAACCTCAATAAAATACTTTTTGAAAACCAGAAGTCAAAGACACTATTTAGGTTTGACAGTTTTGGAATAATTGAAAAAATAAAATAAAAATTCAAGGCTTATAGAGAATTTAAAAATAATATACTTCCAAAAATTCTTCCACAGTTTGATCCACTCTGTAAAATATAGACCATGACTACCAAAGTTTTTTTTTTTTTTAATTTCTCTAGTAAGAGAACAGTGTGTTCTCTTAGCTCCCTGTATTGAGTGATCCTAATCCTAAACCTAACCCTAAATTTCAAGGCTTATAGAGAATTTAAAAATAATATACTTCCCAAAATTCTTCCATATTTTGATCTACTCTAAAAAATATAGACCATGGCTACCAAAGTTTCTTTTTTAACTTCTCTAGTAAGAGAACAGAACAGTGTGTTCTCTTAGCTCCCTATATTGAGTGATGCAATATTTACTTCATTTTCAGCATCTTTGCAAAACCATTACCTACTCATAGTTCTTAAATGCTTCACTAATTGATGTTCCTAGTGGCAAAATGTATTTGTCACCCCGAATCTATACTCACAGCACTTTCTTAGTGTTTCGTGGACATGAGCAAAGTGGCAAGAACTTTGAGTGACACTCTGTGTATGTTCTCAACCCTAGAAGTTTTCATTCCTTTTTTTCAAATTTTATACTGTACATGCCCTCCTTCTTATGACCTGCTTAGTGACAATTTTCTTTTGCACCTGTGTACTGTTTGTGATTTTGCTGTTTAATATGGCCCCTAACCTTGGTACTAAAGTGTTGGTTTTCCTAGGTGCAGGGACCGTGATATACTTTACAGCAGAATTGTGTGTGTGTGTGTGTGTG
>NW_004524705.1:6692517-6695869 GCF_000260255.1 Octodon degus | reverse complement strand
ACTGCATAGAGAAACTGCTATCTTGTAGGTTAAAAAATGCGCAAATACTGATTTTATGTTCACATATACACTTAACTAGGGATATTAAATTATTCCCATAGCATGTAGGCTTCAGACTGCAGAACACTATGAGGACTTGCTCTTGTGTAGATCGCTATTCTTGCTTTCAATAGTAACCCTTTCAATAAATGTTCACTGACCACGCTGTAAAGTATGGATCAACGTAAGTAAAGCCTCTATATCAGAAAAATAACAAACAGGTATGGGGGACTGGCAAGGAATTTTAGTGATTTCTATAAGTAATTATTGTTTTAAGGGTGTGGGACTTAGGTATATCTTGATAGAGATGAGGAAAAATTATCAGGGTGACCTTCACAGATAAGCCTGGTACCAGACCATGACCCTGGATAAAGAGCAGGAGGATCTGAACAGTTCTTTTATGAAGATTGTCACAGTTGTGAAGCTAAAGATGGTGCATGACACATAAACAGAAAAATACCGAAACCTAAGGTTCTAGCAAATCAGTTTCATTTTAAGGCCCAAAAGGAAATCCAATGTTATACCAGGGATTGATCTAGGCAGCTGCTTTGTTCTATGAAGGGACAGATAATCCATTAGAATGATTTTTCAGGAATCCAGAATGAATTTTTGTATGAATGTCCTAGTTTTTAAACGTTAGCTGCAAAGTACAGCACCTTCTCACCAAACCATCCAGAGGACAGGCTGCCAGTCTGCAATGTGTTTTTTATAGTATTCATCCAATACCTAGAGTAGTCAAAAAGTGAACCAACCAGGAGTAGCAAATTTTCCCCATAAACTAAGTTGCTATTATTTTTAGTTTTAAGCAGCATTTCACTATGTGTAAATAATTCACAGGTAAGATCAACAATCAGAACCATCTCATCTTTTACCTTCTAAGGGAATATTATAGCCAAAGCTGCAAAATAAAGTGGGAATATTTTCTCAATTATAATACTTAATGGCCAACAGTATGATTAACAAGGGGGACATTTCTATTATTAAAAAAATTACTTTAAATGATAAAAACTAAAAGTACAAGAGCTTTCACCTTTAAACTAATTACAACTACCACTGTCAAAGCTGTATTTCACTAAACTGTGGCCTGAGAGCCAACAATTAAAATCCTAAAATTTAAAACTGAAGTAAGTTAATACACAGTAGAAAGCCAATGCTGGAGAATTACCCAAACAATCAAATAACAAGCTCAGTAACAGCATTCCGTATTTCAGAGAAGAGGCACTAGGCCTGCATGTTTATTTACAAACATATCTAGTATGCCACATGAATTTAAGAGTTTGATCTGTTTCTGAAGAGCTTCACCTCTTGAGAAATTCTGTCCATCTGCAAAACAAAAACAAATTAATGGGATTTAAAAATGCCTATTTTATAGATATGTACTTTCATGAACCCATTGTTAATTAGCTTAGCACATCAGAAAGCGTTTACAGTATCATGATTTATTCATACTGATTTGCTTCATCATATGCACCACATACATAAAAAAATTACAAATATTTTGGGTAAAGCATTCCCCTTCCAAAGTATTTTTTTCAACTGGGAAAAATAGGCTTTTCATTCTAAGGTACACTTTGAAATTTACTTTAAACACCCTACAGAGCTCCCCACAGCACTGTTTTGAAAAACTCTGAGATTAAATAGTATTTTAATATTACTCTCACAGAGTATCTGTTAACCAGAGAGGGTCTGCAAGCTGCTTTCGGCAAGCACTAACACTCCCTCAATGCACATATTCCCTCAGCCTTGGAACTTTGGTATTTTGCCTCCTCCTTGAAATTAAAAAAAAAACAAAACAAAAAAAAAACCCCTATACATTGTCAAATGCCCCTCTGGTACAACACTCTTCCCACTGAGGACTACGGCCTTCATTTTCCCAAGATGGATGAACTGATCACAATTTATGGTGACATAAATATCTGGAACACAAATTAAAGTAGTGGCAGATTTTCCTTATTTCCTGCAAATTGTCACATGTTTAAAAAGACATGTTGTAAGCCATTATTATTCTAGTATAAAACTACTCATCCATCAGTTCAGTATAATTTTACCTGATTGAAGTTGTGAGCTGTGGAACAAGACTGCCTGGGTGAGAACCCTAGTCTACCAGCACTACAGCCAGGACAGGATCCTGGGCAACTTATCCCCTTTGTGTCTCTGAGGTAAAAATCACAACCCCGCATGCTGAGAAACCATGAGCTTCTCAATGTGAAATGGTACTCAGACCGGCAATAAGTGAGCAAACAACCTGCAGGTTTACCACTTTGTCTTCACAGATACTACAGCTGGATCTAGTATTAGAAAGCATGCCTATGTGCGAGGTGGGGGGGGTGGGTATAGTTTATTTTGGAAGGTGGGGTGGATTTGACATAGAACTGCACTGCCTCACAAAGATTTGAATTCTACTAATTACCTGCAAAAGGGGATGAATTAAAACATCCTTATTTCTTAAGCAGTTGGTGTCTCACTATAAAGAAAGGTGCTGCAAAACCAGATCCAAAGTACAAGGTCATCATGGCCAGCAACCGCCATTTGTTTTCCACAGAAAACGGCAAATTCTGTGAGGACAGAAAGGAGAACAAAAACATGATCAGATTTTTCAGACTTTATAAAAAGACAAGTACACAGGGAACTCAGGAAAAAGAATAGACAGATCCTTAAAAACTTGGGTGCCTGTTAACAGTACCTGTGGCTTTCGTGAACACCACTTAATGGTTTTAGGGACGCAGGTGTAAAACGGGGGAGCAGCTTCCTGTTTCTAGAAAACCTTCCTTGGACACGTTGCGGAGCACAACTACATTCATCACGCGGAGCTGGTGCACAGGCATTGCACATCTTAATTCTTTATTGCTTAGTCATGTCAGAAACAAAACGCACTACGGCAGGCTACTGTTTATTAAAAACCACCCACCTAACCAACGTGGCAATGCTGAGGCCTCTACGCTAACCATCTGCCTCTTCTTCAAGAGCTGGCTGCTACCTCCTTTTGCTGTTAAGCTTCACCTAACCGGCTCTCCAAGGTCACTCCTGACTCCGGGATTTGAGTTATTTTCACCTGCGGTTAAATGAAGCTGTAACTCAGGAGCGTTAGTTAGCACTGCGTTAGTTGACTAGTTAGATGCTAGTTCAGTCTGCTAGCTGCAAGAAAAAGGAAGACAGATCTTCTGCAGGAGAAAAAGGGACGCGACGGGGAGGCTGACCTGCCGGGCGGCGCGGGGCGTGCACCACCTCCCCACGCCAGGGCCCGCGCGCTGCAGGTGCGGGCGCACAGCGGGGTGACGCGCGCAGCAGGTGCGGGCGCACAGCGGGGTGACGC
>NW_004524705.1:6684051-6692417 GCF_000260255.1 Octodon degus | reverse complement strand
TGCTGGATGGTTAAGATCAAGATAAAGCAGGACCTATATGACAAGAACTGTAGCTTTTGTATTTGATAAGATCAGTCAAATCCCCTCAGGATTTATCCTGAAACCCTGTACCGCACTTTGTAGATTGGATGACACTTTGAGCTGTTGACTTTTTATTAGTATGTATAAATAATACATTCATAGAATATTTTTCTCTAGATCTGTGAGACATGCTACTGGTATCTTGATAGGGACTGCATTAAATCTGTATAGAAGTTTGGGAAGGATGGCCATGTTCACTAAGTTCATTCTTCCTATCCAACAGCAAGGGATATTTTTCCATCTTCGGATAGCCTCTTTTATCTTCTTTTTTTAACACACTGTAATTTTCACTGTGAAGGTCTTTTACATCCTTTGCTAGATTGATCACTAAGTGTTTCATTTTTTATTTGGTAATATGAAGGTTTGGGTTTTCCTAATTTCTCTCTCAGTGAGTTTGTTGATTGTGTATAAGAATGCAATTGATTTTTTTTTTTTTCAGAACCAGGGATTGAACTCAGACCCTTGCACTTGCCAGGCAAGTGCTTTTTCCACTGAGCTATCTCCCCAGCCCCAAGTGATTTTTTTTTTTAATGTTAACTTTATATCCTGCTACACTACTGAATTTAGATATTAAATCTACAAGCTTTGGAGTATTTTGCAGAATATCATGTCATTTTCAAATAATGATAACTTTCTGTTCTTATCTTTATTTCTTTTTTCCTGTCTAATTACTCTGGCTATTGTTTTCAGAACTATATTGAATAGGAGTAGTGATAATGGACATCCTTTTCTTGCTATTTTAGAGTGAAAGCTTTCAGTTTTTGACCATTTAATATGATGTTACTTGTTGGTTTGTCATAGATGGCTTTTGACATTTTGTTGGTTTGTCATAGATGAGGAGACTCAGATATGAACCATCTATTCCAATTTTCTATAGAGGTCTTTTTTGTCATAAATGGGCGTTGGATTTCGTGAAATATTTTTCTGCATCTAGTGAGATGATCTTATGATTCTATTTATATTGTGTATTACATTTATTGAGTTTAATATGTTGAACAAACCCTGAACCAAAAGCACCCGCAACAATTTTATAGTTAATTTTCCAGGAAACCCCTGTCAGGACATTCTACTGACTCTAACTTCAGAATACCTACTAGTTTATGAGTCTGCTTGACAGGCTATATACTGCCCAGGTCGTTAGCTGTAGGTTTTCTCTAACTAACTCTTGGATTAATCTTACTTGGTCATGACATATAGTTTTTATGATTTGCTGCTTTCTGTTTGCCAGTGTATTATTAAGCATTTTTTGCATCTGTGTTCACTAGGGAGATTCACCTGTAGTTTTCTTCTCTGATATTGGAATCAGGGTAATACTAGCTTCCAGGAATGACTTTGGAGATATTGCTCCCTTTTCAATCTCCTTATAGAGTGTCAGAATTGGTGGTATTAGCTCTTCTCTGAATTTCTTAGAGTATTTAATAGTAAATCTGTCATGACTTCTCTTTGTTTGTAAATTTTTAACTATATTTCAATTTCATTGGCTAACTTATGCAGAATGTTTTATTTTCTAGATTTAGTTTTAACCATTGGATTGTGTCTTGAAATTTGTCCGTTTCTTCCATGTTTTTCCATCTCATTAGAATATAAGTTCTCATGGTTGGTATTTGTGATCTCCCAGCTTTCTTGGGGATCTATTGTGACTTCCTCTTTTCATTCGTACTTGCTTTGATTTGTGTTTTTTTCTTTCCTCTTTTTGACAATAATGAGAAAGCATCAAATAACTGCCATCCACAGTATCTATGTTCATCAGGCCCAGTAACAGCATTTCTGTTGTGAAAAACTATTGGAAAAATAGCCACTGGAATTACTTAAAGTCAACATTCACAGAAATGACATATTTAACCTGACCAGAGCATGAAGACCAGTGTGAAGGAGGAGAAAAACAAAAATAAAACCTTAAAACATGTTTTCTGGTCTGAATGTTCCCATTTTAGCCTCCGCAGTGCTGGGATTACAGGTATATATGCCACCATGCCCTGTCTGGGTGGCTGGCTCAGTGTGCCCAGGGGTGGGGCCTGTGGGCATGTGGTACCTGGATGGAACCCTGGTCCCTGCACTTGCCTTAGTCTGCTGTGCTATCTTGATGGCCTTTGTTCTCATATTAAATGATGAAATCTATGACCTGACATGGAGAACACATGGAAGCTGTTCTAGTTCCAAAATAGCTTTGTCAGTAAATTTCCCACAGTAAATACGGTAGTATATTTAGTGCCGTGACACTAGTCCTTACCCCTAAGGCAGTATAATGAGAGCTGGTCAACTGCTGTACAATACATGGCAAAGAAAAATGATTTTTTTCTCTGCTTATGAGAAAAGCAAAAGGGTTTCCTCCTTAGTCTACACCTTCTGTAGGTAAAAATATTCTCTGCAGGAGCCAGGCAATGTGTGTCTATGTTAATAAAGCCCAGCTCACTAGAGAGATCACAAAGTTCTGAATCTTCACTCCTCTTGAAGAAGTAAATCCCAATGGAGCTAGCTCTCTGATTTTCCTGGTACCTTGTAGCTTACATAGTCTTGGGACCTCCTCCAAGTTGCTTGACCTCCTTAAGCAATAAAGGCAATTTTATTTTTCTTTCATATCAAATGAAATAAGCAGACAAATGTGCACAGTAGTTTTTTAAGGAAAATATTACTGAGTGAGATGAAAACAAACATTCTTTCACTGTACAGTACCTAGAGCTTTGTGCAGAAACAAGGAGAGAGCCAGAGAAGCTTCATTTATTTATTTTTTATATTTTTAAATTAATTTTATTGAGAAAGAAATAGCAATGAGACAGTTTCAAAACAGGTTAGTAGGACAGTTACAATAGTTAGTACATTGCATATTGTTGTCTTCATGGTAGTTATTCATAGTACAAGATGCAGACATGATATCTTGTCTAAACACTATTAGTTCAAAACTTTCTTCTCACTTAACTAAGAGAAAGTATAAAAAGTAAATCCATATTAATATGCTGAGCTGTAAAGGCTCAAGTAAACAACTTCTGACATTGCCAGTCCTGCAGATAACCCACTACTATTATGGAGTACTGGACTATATTGGATTACTTTGGTGAATTCATGCACCTATAATATTTGAATGGCAACAGAATACCCACATCTGACAAAAGTAAACAAAAAAGAGGGATATAAATGAAGGGCCATTTTGTTGTGAAAAATAATATATATAATAGTTAGCAGAGAAGCTTTATTTATATCTGCTATTATCTAGGTCTTGCCTTATCTGACTAATACAAGGGCAGGATCAGACTTTCACTTCAGTGAAAATGGTAGGGAAGAACATGAAAATGTAGCAGGCCTGCATGTGCTGGAGGAAAGAGGATCCAGCTGAGGATTTGCTCTTGTGCCATCCGGAAACACAGTGCATTGAAAGAGACATTATACAAACCTGGTCATGTGTCAGTTCCTGGGAACCAAGTGTCTGATATATTCAAATGTGAGCAAGGTTCAAAGTGGCTAGAAGGTATCTGGAGGGAGGAGAAGGGACTTTATCAGATACATTCAGGTAAGAGAAGGCCAACCCTGCCTTGCACCCGGCTGATGCTTCTCTCCAGTGATGCTCTGCAGGAGGCATCATTCATGCGGACTCTGCATACGGGAACTGCTGCCCAAGAGACAGAGCTTGGCAGTGCTACCTCCACTAGTGACAGTACAACTCTCAAACTGGCGATCTGCTTTACTGCCTTGTGGGAAATAAACTGCAGAGCTCAATATCAGCTGTAGGATCTTTCTACTAACTGTAAATTCTAATCCAAGTTTCAAGGAGAATCTGAGATCTCTTTTATGAATATGAATATTAGTGAATAATATATTACAACAGATCCATGAATAAATAAATATTGGTGTACAATATACTGAAAGCTCCTTGCTCTGAAATCAGAAGCCTAGCAGAACACAATGTAGGGTAACAGGAGCTTTATGAATGACTACTATCTTCGCTTCTTGAATTCGGGTCATCAAAACAGCCACAGGAGTCTGCATTTTAAACCCTAACATTCTTCCTTGAGATCAGACTTGTTAATGAAAAACAATGAAAATCATTATTTCGTCCATAAAATGGATGGTCTCAAAAATGGAGGTGATTAAATGACTATTTGTGCATATCATTTTGGCATTTCACATGATATATGTTTTTTCCTCACCTGTAGTTTAGTTTGACATCTGGGAATGAATAGCTGGAGTGTGACTCGTTGTGATTTTCCTGCTTTTAATAGTGATATAATTAAAGTATTTGTAGGCATTGTAGATTTAATTGACAAGTAAACCACATGGCTGTGGATGATAAGCACATACCAATTTCCATATCAGAAATGAGAAGTAAATAAGAAGCCTTTCTTCTGTAAGTCTTCAGACAGGGCTTCTTTCAATGGTTTAACTCCATTATTCCTCATCATTATGCTATCGGTATAGGTTTGGTTCAAAACAAGAGCATTTATCTCATTTTTTATATGGATGCAAATGCTAAGTGATGACTTGAAACTGAACAGAAGGCAATTTGAATAATTTAGAAGAAAAACAAAGGGAAATCAGGAAGGTTTCAAGTAATAGATGCACGAAAAGAAATTTATTTACAAAAGAAATCCTTCTGTGGAGGGAAAAAGTGGCTTCTACATTACACTTTTCCCTGCTGAAGGCAGTGATGAAGTTGCTGAGGTCTGAGGTCTGAGCTCAAATGCCCATGTGTGTACTGACATGGTCTGGGCAGACCTGGACTAGGTTATGCACTGGCCAGGTAGTTAGCTGTAGGTTTGAGAAAGTATGGCTAACCTTTGAGTCAGTACTCTGAGTGAGCCGATTCCCTCCCTAGTGCAACTGGGCAGTATTCACATTGTGGAAACCCTGGGTAAGATAAAAGCCTGGGTGATTATGGTTTCTCTTTGCCTGTACTCCAGCTCGAATGCAGTTCTCTTGCCTTTGGACTCAGGCATGAAATATAACCTGGTGGCTCTCCTGGTTTTCAGGCCAGCAGAGTCTCTGGGGACTGGACCCTCAGAACCTGCGGTTGCCAGCTTGCTGAATGCAGGTCTTGGCCTTCTTGGCTTCTGAATGATATGCACTCATTCCTCTGGGAAATACTTCTCACATTATATGTCCTGTTGGGTCTGTTTCTGTGGAGAACCAGGTAAATAGAAAAAATATCCATCCTGGATCAAGCACTAATCCTGCAGCGTGCTTCTCTCTTGTCTCCTCTGCAACCTTGCTGTGTGCTGTTCATTTTATTTGCCACAGTGAACCTGGTAACATTTAAGTGTGACTGTGTCCGCACCTTTTCGGTGAAGGAGGAAGGACTTCTCACTCAGAGCAAAAGTCACAGGCCTTATGCATGTTTGATATAAAATTTTCCATGTCTTTATTTTAAGACTGTAACAAGTGAAGAATACATTTTATATTAACTTTATATATTTCCAATAATGTTTCCACTCAAGAGGTGGCTGTGATTTTGGTTACTCCATATAAATAAAATTTAAACCTGAAAATACACTGTTTGGATTTAATGTGTTTTTTTTTTTTTTTTGTTTGTGCTTTTTGAGACAGCGTCTCATTGTGTAGGTCAGGCTGGATTTGAGCTCACTTTGTAGCCTGGGTTGGTCTTGAAATTCTAGATTCTCCTGCCTCAGCCTCCTGAGTGCTGGGATTACAGGCGTGCAAAACCATGCAACCGTGATATTGCTGCTCACATCCGTGAAAAACTATGAGGCCTACTTCACTGGTCTATCACACCCTAGTACACAGCAAGGCTGCACTGCTTCCTACCAGGATCTGCCTCTTCTAGTGGATGCTCAGTGTGCTGGATGCCAGCTGGTCACCAACTTGCGACACCCAGCTGAACTGAACCAGTATGGGTTTGGGTGTCTAAGAACCACCTGAGGGTTGCTGCTGGAGGCAGCACAAGAGGAAGAACTGGAGAAGTAGTTGTGAACTTGGCTGTTCTCATCATCAAAGGAGCTTGCTGAGCATGGCTAAGGTTCACACTGGGGAGCTCTGGTCCTCACCTTGAGTATTAATTCCTGGCTCTGGAGAGATGCCAGGAAGCCTCCTGGTGAAGCTTGTCATGTAAGTTTTCCAGATGGGGACTCAGCTTTCTTCATTCCTGGAGGAGCTCAGGACCTCACTGTCACTGACGATGGCTGTGGCACTTTTCAGGGGAGCTCAGGTTTTTAACGTGAGCGTTGCTTCATGGCTCCAGTGCAGATCCCTAAGCCTGCTAACACAGGTCCTTCATCCCACTGGTAGAAACTTTTTAGTCTCCACTACTGACCTTTGGGCCTTCTCAGCGTAGATCCATGATGCAGGTCTTCTCAGTATAGATGCATGAGATATGGGCATGGGTACTAGGCCTCCAACTGGACCTGTTGGGGGCCCTAGTCTTCAGCTGGACGGATGCAGGACGTTTCTGTGGGATTCACATTCTCAGCTGGATTCCTTGGTTGTTAGCTTGTGGACAGATTCCCTGTACTTTGTGATTATTTATGTGACTATCATAAATAATACCATTGAGTGTCCTGTATTTTATTTTATCCTTGTCAATCCCCAAACCACAGGACTCAGGGTACCTATAGGATCAAAAATTCATTTACTTGGTCTCTTGAAGTGATCTTACAAAAAATTGTAACAAACGTGGCTGAAAATGATTTCCAAATTATTCAACCTTGCTTTCAATCCTTCCTCACAATCATATTTATGGCTGTAGGTTATATTTTAGGGGAGCATAGCCTTTTTAAGTTCCCTTAACATGTTAATTTAGGTTATTACTTGGGAAATCCTTCACAATTTGCTTGCAAATTGATGACTGACTTGACTTTAGGACACAGGTTCAAAGTTTAACTTAATTAAGACTCCTAGCAATATATTTTGGAGTCTTTTACAAACTGTACAAAAGAAGTTGTCATAACAACTTGAGCCTAGTGCCTTAGTGCTCCAAACTTTTCAAATTTTTATACCAAAATAATAGCATTTCTCTGCATTGCCTTAAAGTGCCCATAAATGCTTGCCTTAAATGTTCAAAGAACTTTATATAAACACATGTATCTCTGTAATTCATTAATGTGTGTCTACTCATGTCTGGGTAACCGACTTCCTTCCATACAGATCTAGGACCTTAAATTTTGCCTCTTAAAAACCCTCGCAGATATACTAAGAATCCTGCTCGTTTCTATTGTCTTTTTTGAGCATCTTTCCTACTATTTATCATATCTTAATTTGTATTCATTTTATGTGTGTGAACATCTGTCTTTGTGCCAGGCTTCTGCATGCCTGAGAGGTAGGGAACACCATCTTATTTCTCTAGGTGTTTCTCCCAGACTCTATATTATCTTAAGTGTAAGAGTTGAGTGAAATGAACGGCTATGTGCCAAGCACCTCCTTGGGCAGGGCATGTAGAGCTCTGGACTGACAGCTACCGCTTTGATGGAGTGCTGACATCCTCTGCACATATGCAAATAGTCTTGCCTTCAACTTTAGAGTTTAATATTCCTCTTATTAAATATTAAAATGAGCTGTCTTACTGCCTCTTACTGTCATTTGATTTAACTACACTATTAAGTTATTTTATAATGCCAGAGAAAGTACTAAGTATTCATGACATCAAGACTTTACCACAGATTTGATAATGTAGAGGCATTTAGATTTTAAGAGCAGAGTGAAATTAACCATGGAGACAGAGGAGCCAAATCACTCTGGCTTCTGTACAGAATTTCTCGTCTTCTTTTTCTGAGTTACAAAATAAAGATCTAGTTTGTGAATTTTGCACATGTACATAATATACATAAAATAACAAAAAATACCCAGATAAATGCAACTTATTACTGAAACAGCATAAGTGGCAACAGGAAGCATTATTTTCATGCATCTTTTTTGCCAAATATCTAAGTCTTATTTACAGTACTCGCTTAAGCCAATGGCCTCTACTTCAAGAATTTTATCTATTCTAGTATCTTCAACAGCATTCTGCCTTGTTTCAGAATAGAATGATCTTGAGTTTACTTTTGCAGTTTTTTTGAGCGCTATTTTTTAGAGCTGTTAACCAAAGATGTTTTTAGAAGTGTAGTCACCTTCAAGGATACTTCATCCTATTACTATCTGCTAGAGTTTGTCTTTTCTCTATATGCTATTTAATTCTAAGGAAAATAAATTTTCATTCTAATTGAAGCTGCTCATTCTATTTTTCCATATATTCTCTGACACCAAATGGCACAGTTCATTTGTACCATACCACTTTTAACTTATAGGTCAGATTTTCTGTGGGAAATTTTTGACATTAGAACTGATACTAATCATATTTACTA
>NW_004524705.1:6671027-6679048 GCF_000260255.1 Octodon degus | reverse complement strand
GGCCGTTTCCAGTCCCGCCCAAGGCCCCTCGGACCCCCGCGAGGCCGGACCGCACACGCACCTTCCCGGGGCCCTCCTCGTAGTGGCTGCGCCGCACCACGGAGGTTGTGAACCTCCGGATGCTCTGCCCCAACATGGTGCTGGAGGAAGCTCTGCGAAGGGGAAAGAAAGAGGCGCAAAGCCCAAACCTGCCCTCACTCACGACCTTGTCCTTCACAGGAAGAGACCGCAAAGGACGACGGGAAATGGGCCGCAAGTTCCGGTAAGGGACCCCGCGGCGGGCCCCGAGGATTGTGGGAATTGTAGTGCAGACCATGGAGGTGCGCGTCAGTTCCGGAGATTTGTGGGAAATGTAGTCTGGAACTGGGTTGGGGACGTGGCAGAACCTGGTGATCACGTACCAAAAAAATCTTTCATTCAAACCTCGGTTCTTTTCTTGAATCTGTTTCCCGAAATGTTTTTGTTTAAGCGAAAAGGTAATAGTGACCTAAATGGCTGGATTTCTCGTCGGAATCAATGGCGACGACAAGCAATTCAGGAAATAGTAAAAGAAAATAACTGTCAATCCAGAATTTTATATCCGATAAAAATATTCTATCGTGAGATGAAATAAGTGCATTTTCATGGGATGAATTAAGTCACCAGCTGAGATGCTAAATAATATGAAAGGGAAATGTGCATGGTGTGGATAAATAAAAATAGAAATAGTGTATACATAGATAACCATAATACACTATTTCATGCTCCTAAGTCCCTAAATTATTCTGTTCCAGCTCTGTTCTTTTTTTGCTTAAATTTGCTTTGGTTTTCTTGGGGTCTTTTGCAGTTCCAATGGAAATTTGTTAGCTTTTAAAAATGTATTTCTTTTGTTAGTCCTCACTTTCACTCCGCAATGATTGCCGTCATCATGGAGAGTTGGTGCACGCACGGTGACACTTCTCATTCCTCTCCTGTCCCTTTCTCTCCTCCTCCACAACTCTGTCTCAAGACCACACTATGATATCATTTGAGGAAACAAAGCCTAAAAACAAGTAATCAAGCAGCACTAAGCACAATGGTTGTCAGAGAAGACTGAGTTGAAGCATTCCAAGGATGGACTCCTGAAGAAACAGGGAATTGAATATAAGGTGAGGGACGGGGAACAGAGAAAATTAAATTCCATCTGAAGTATGGCTTGCCTGGAATGTGTAAGCGAAAAAGCAAACCCTAATACCTGGATCTAACCTGGGCTGGGAATTGGTGTGTTCCTGTGGAGCATAGACAATGTCATGGAGCATCAACCTCAGACAAGGCCACTGACAGGGTGCATCAAGAAAGGAGGACACTGTAAAGTCATATTTGAATATAGGTAAAGGGGTAAGTACTATCCAAACTGCTGTTAAATTAAAATGCTTGATCAATCTTGTATCTGCACTTGATAATAAGATGTGGCTTAACACTCTCTATACAGTCTAGAGGAAGTATAACTAGCTTAATAGGTAAACAAACTGTAGCCAGGCAACTACATCTTAGTGAAGAACAGAATGGAGCTTCAATAAAGCAATCACGGCTGCAAACTGATCAGACCATGAATATAAGAAGCAAATGCTGATGAGAACCAATCCATTGCTTCTGTATGTAATTTGTTTTTCTCTGGCTCTAAATATACTCTATACATGTGACGGGGTGGGACATCAGAATTACCATTACTTAGGAATGTTGCTGATTCTTTCTCTTTCTCAGACATATTTTGTTAAATTTAACTGGTCTTAAGTTTTGTTTTAGCACCATCAAATTAATAAATATCATCTTGTCTGGTTTAATATAAGATTGCTGCATGTCAGTCCATTGCAGTCTTAACTTTAGTTTAGTCTTTTTTCATCCTAAGATTTGAGAAGGTAGAAAATGTAATGGAAAAATACTGCAACCCCCTAAAGTCCTTTCTACCATTTTTATTGAGGACTAGGAGCATCTTGCATGGTTTTGTTGCAAAGAATAATAATAAGCACTTTGTTTATGTATAGGTGTATTCCTAGTGGTCTATGATGGGGTATTGAGAAGAAATACAAAACAAGTGACATTAGGAAAGTGGTTCTGGATTGTAAACAATTTTGAGAACCTAAGTGTCTGTTACTCATCTGCTGGGGAGTGTATGCTGCTTCACAGGGCTAAGTGATACAGCTATAGGGAACAATTCAAACAAGATGTAAGTTTTGCTTTGCAAACTGGCTACGTCTTTTTGTTGTTGTTGTTTTTGTATTTTAGGGAAAGGTCTACACGGTGATCAGGGGTTCACTACTAGATTAGACTTGTAGTGATCCACCTGTTTACAGCCTCCCAAGAGCTGGGATTACAGGCATGGGCCACCACGCCAATCCTCATTTGCTTTCTCAGCATGCCTCAGGGGAGGGGCTGTTACGGTGGTACAGCAGGCCCCTGCACCTGCTTGTAGGTGCTTTAATCCACTGAACTATTTGGCTGGCCCTGGCTATATCTTAATATCATTTTTCAGCTTTAAAAGAGAAAATCTAGGCCTATATTTTTTAAGTCAATGTTTTATTTCTACAAATAGCTTCTCATTAAGTAGGGATGGATGTAATACAATATGCAGATGACACAGATTTATATATTTTTAAAAGTCACACACAGTGATATTTTCTTAGTAAAAGGTTCTAATGTAACTAAAACTGGGAAACTTTCACATCTAATAGTTTTAGAGTCTACTTTTCAATCTGATATATATATTGCCAAGTAGGGATTTGGCTCAATTTTTCTTCTATTTCACACTGATTCTCCTCTGTGTATCTGGCTTTTCTGTTCTTTCTTTCTTTCCTTCTTTCTTTCTTTCTTTCTTTCTTTCTTTCTTTCTTTCTTTCTTGTATTTGGTACAGGGTCTCACTACACAGCTCGCACTCATAGTGATCCTCCTGTTTTCGGCCTCCCAGTGCTGGGATTATTGCTGTGTACTATCTCGCCTGGTCTCGGTGGCCACCTCAGCATGCCTGTGGGCAGGTGAGTGCCGCGTGTGGTGCTGGACTGTCCCTGCGCTTGCCTGCGCAGATGCTCATGCGTTGCTCTGCAGACTGACCCTTTTCCATTGAAGGAAGATGAATGGTGAGGGTATGCTATTCCCCATCCACCAGTGGTTTTGCTTTCAGTAGTTTTAGTTGTCTAAACCACTGCCCAAAGAAGTTAATGGAGGATCTCACAAAAGGATTCACAGATTAAAACTGTATTCCAGTGTGAATAACACGATAAAACCCCAGTGGTCTTGCATCTTCGCACTTGGGATACAGGTTGTTCATCTATCAGGCACACGGGGCCAGGCTACCGGGCTGCCAGTATCTTATTGGCCATCTCAGTTGTTGGCTCCAAAGTAATAGCTTTCACTGCTGTGTCCAGGCCAGCTTCACACTGTCACAAAGGCTGTGTCATGCTGCCTGCATCATCTCCCTCTTGTAAACTCATCAGGTAGGCATGGTGACGTTGTCCATCATCTCAAGAAGTATGAGCACAGTGCAGTGAGATATTGAGGGGGAAAGATAGGAAAAAGAAGGGCAGACGGAGAGAAATCACATTAACATAACTTTCATTGGAGTGAAATGTTTTAATTTCATTATTGGTTATTGTTAATCTCTTACCATGCCGAATTTATAAATTAAAAGGTGCATATGTGTATTGGCCACCTTTCTTGTTCCCAGGGACAAAATATTCAACACTTGTGGTGTAAAGAAAGAGAAACTTGTTTGTACACAAGGCATAGTGGAAGGGTGTGATGGAAAAGTGCCATTCAACCCAGGACGGCCATAGGCAGAGAAGAAAGAGCCAGAAAAGTGGGGGGGAGAGGGAGAGGGAGAGGGAGAGGGAGAGGGAGAAGGAGAGACAGAGAGTGCCCCACCTAGAAAGAAAGACAGACACAGACGCAGAGACAAACATAGAGACAGACAGAGAGACAGAGACGGACACAGAGAGACAAACACACACACACAGAGACATAGAGACAGAGACACAGAGTTAGACAGAGAGACAGAGAGAGGGATAGAGAGACGGAGACAGAGGAAAAAAGAGACTCCAAAAGCACGCGCCATGCTTTACCTCCTCTGACTTGGCTCCGCTTCCTGCAGCACACTCGGCTAGAAATCCCTGAGTTAGTCCACCGGTAAATAGAGCTTCGTGTGATTCAGTCACCTTCCCAAAGCCCCACCTCTGAACACAGGTAGACTTTGGGGTACATTTTAGAGCTAAACCACATCAATATGTGTACCAAAAACAGTATAAGAATTGGTAAAAAAAAGAATTGATATTAGCTGTGTTTTCAGGCCTCCACTTGGGGATTTGGAATGTGTCCCCAGCAGATGGGAGAGATCTATGGTATTTGGGAGTAAAACCAACTTTCTCTCACTCCATATGATGCATACAAATAATGTGCAGCTGTCTGACATCTCATTTGTAGCCGTGCCTGACCTTACAGGTGAGTGTATATGTGCTCCTACTGCTTTTCTATTACTCAACTAAGACAGCAGGAATCCAGGGGGAGCCACTGTGACCCTTTCTAAAATCAATTGATGACTATTACATGGTTAGTAGGCTCTATCAAAATATCTTTCCTTATGCTATAAAAGTTTTTGTATATGGCTTTTTTTATTTTTACTTATTTATTTATTTTTATATTTAGGACTGGCCTCTGCGCTATGCCTAAGCAGGCACTTTAGTCCGCTGAGCTATCAGGCTAACCCTTGTATGTGGCTTTCTAATTTAGACTTTTAATTAAGAAAAATGGCATTTACTTCAAAAAATGTATACTATTTAATTATGATTACATTCATCAAATTGAACGTGCCAAATCATTATAAAATTACCACACTAACTGGGCTAGTTCCAGTGACCAGTTCTTTTCACTGCCCTCGTGGTGCAGCAGTCTAAAACTGAATCATTTTCCTGGAATTCTGCTCAGCCATCTTCTTACCAGCATGTACTCAGGGATTTTATAAGTAACAGACTTATAAAACTCATCGTTGGGTTTACTGTGAGGATTTTTTCCTGAGGATGTGGTTTAATACATTTCACACTGTCATTTTTATGAGGACCCATAGGAGAAATTTCTCTCTTGTCTTCGAACTAGAATAAACATGCTTCTTCAGGGTAGCTGATTTGCTTTTGCCCTATGGGTACTGTGAATAACAAACTTTGCTTCGATCTCCTCTGTATACCAGTTCCTAGAAAGCGTGGAGCCAAATCTTTGACCCACTTCCCGCACCAAGGATGGCTGTATTTTTTGCTTCCCTTTGGTTCCATCTTCTTTTCTCAATTTATTTTCTTTTGCTTCCATTTTCTCCTGCACTTTCAATGTATTTTATCTTGCCATAGAGTACGTGTCTTTGTTCTGTTCTTCATGTGTCTTCTGGAACAATATTATCATGTAAATAAAATAATAAATCATAAGCTTCTCTCATATAAAAGATGGTTGCAGTGTTGTCTCATCAATTTCTCTCCTTTCTGTTTTTAGAGTCTGGGCCAGGAAAAATGGTCAGAGCTCACCAATGGAACTAATGAGGCCCAAATGGAGTGGCCTGACGTTAAACTTGGGAAGCTTACATGCTTGGTTATGTCCCCGGGTGAGTGGGATGTCCAGCCTGGAAATTCTGTGTGGAAATTCAAGTGGCTGTCACCAACTCGGGCCCCCTCAGAGTCCTCTACTTAGTACTCTGGATTAATTTCACCAACATACTAAGAAAGAGAAGGGAGAGGCTCACACATTGTGGTTTGGGGGCCAGGTTGGTGGTAACTTATCACTTCTGCCTCCATTTCATTAGCCAAACCCTATTACAGCCTCCCACCACATGCAGGAAGTCTGAGGAATGTGAGACTTTATGTGTGTGAGAGGAAATTGGAAATGGTTTGATTGAGCACATGTCATCTCCTCTGTGAGGACTGAAGTCTTACTTACAAGCTCTGTAAGAATTCAATGTGTGGTGGCCAAATATAATATTAGAGCTTTGGCGCAATGGCTCTAAGCATTCATAATTCTTCTGGATGTTTTCCCTGCTTCTGCACATTGCCCTAGAGTTGCACATTGCAAATAACACGCAATATAGATGGGAATCAGACTGACCTGAATTCAAATCCGGGATCTAGGCTAACTGCTGAGCTTGAGAACTTTGCCCAGTTTCTTTCATTTTAAAATGGCAGTAACAGCACTGTTGGAGTAGTCACTTTCTTGTTGTTGGACACAAAGCCTGGTACCTACAAGTTAAGCGAGAGAAGGTGTGATTGGCTCACGTCTCTGTGCGTGATGGGCTGGCTCCATCACACAGGAAGGACATGGATTCAGTTCATGCCAGAGATAAAGGCGCCAAGCCCAGGTGTGGTACCCAAGATCAGGCTGGCAAGATGCACCCAGACGTAACCAGCAGGATGCTGTTGCTCAGTTCAATGAAGGTGACATATCATGATTTGCAGTCACAGTTTCCTAATTCATACGCTTCCTAGAAAGGTTAATTAAGATGTTTTGTGCTGTAAAGTGTTCTGTTAGCAAATGTCCCTGTGTCAATCCAATTTTTAATTAATTTTCTTTCTTTGCCTAGTAGACTGGCTATTGAAATATATGTTAAAGAAACAAAGGTTGATCTATGGCCAGAATATAAACTCTCTGAGCTCAAGGAGTTTTAGTTTCTCTTATCACTGATGTATCTCTCATAAGTATCCTGCATAAATACTTATACACAGTCAAAGAATATTTCCTAAAAACAGTGAGTGACTACATAACAGTATGATTTTAAGTCTAATACAAATTTTGAATATGAGATTTTAGTTTTCACAATGAGCTACCTGGAGGATGCAATAAAACATACCTGCTTTGAGTACAGCATTCAACAAATTGACAGCTATGTGCTTATTAACACCGTAATTAAGACAATTCATTTATGTATGGTTTTATTTATCATTATAATTTTAATCATAGGCATCATGCGGATCAAGGTGATAATTTGATGTATATTCAACTTGGAAGCGTGGTTTATTTATAGCAATATGTTTATAGCAATATATTTAAGTGATTAATATGTTTTTTTTCTGAGCATGGTGTATGGCTGTTCTCAAGGCTGGTACTGAACATGCCTCGCCTGAGTGGGCCTGGCGTGCAGGGTTTCTCAGCTGCTGCACTCTTGGCACCGTGGGTCCGGTAAGCTTTTGCTGGTGGTAATTTCCTGGAGAGCATAGTGTGCTTAGCTGCATTCCTATAATCTACCCACTAGACGTTCAATGATTTCGTCTACTTGCTCACCCTGTCCGGACCATCCACAAGCAAATGCACCTCAGACGCTGCGCAACACTGCCCCTAGTGGCGGTGCTTTGTGTTGAAAGCCACTGACCTACAGCATCTCGCAAGGTGCGCTAAGGCAACAGAACCTGCATGCCGGGCCTGAGCCCCTGCTCTTCACCTCTGACAGTCAATGGGAGAAATTTTGGCCTCAACAAATGAAGGCCCAGCTGTCCTGGGACCCGGCAGTCACTGGCTCCATGGCCACTCCATTCTCTCCAGCAGTGTGCCATCTGCTGCCCAGAGTTCTGTCAGTCCTCCCTTTTTTTCCTCAGAGTGGCATTAAAGCTTTTGCTTTAGTCCTACCTTGTAATGTGTGCTCTCTGAGACTCACTTATTCAGAAAGCAATGAACCTGTGCTTCGCTATTCTTTTTTGAATAGACAATTAGTCTTTAATTAAAAGAACATGTGTGCCTATCATGGCAGCTAGTAGTAATGGTCCCCACATCGCAGCGTCGCAGCCTCTTCCAACCACTGCATCCTGAGCTGTGGCTCACTCCCCATCCTGTGCTGAGGTCAGGGGCACAGACGCCATGTCTGCCTGCATAACCTCCATGGTTTTGCCTCTTCCTGCATAAGGGTTCCATGTCCCAAAGATACTTGTCAAGACACTCGTTGTGCCGGGGCACCCCTCTTTTCCTGCCTAGCATTTTGGGTCACCAATCATACCTTCCTCAGTTCTCACATAAATTTGTTTTTAATTTGCTCTTTGCAAAAATGAAC
>NW_004524705.1:6668620-6670927 GCF_000260255.1 Octodon degus | reverse complement strand
CCTGTATTTTATTTTATCCTTGTCAATCCCCAAACCACAGGACTCAGGGTACCTATAGGATCAAAAATTCATTTACTTGGTCTCTTGAAGTGATCTTACAAAAAATTGTAACAAACGTGGCTGAAAATGATTTCCAAATTATTCAACCTTGCTTTCAATCCTTCCTCACAATCATATTTATGCCTGTAGGTTATATTTTAGGGGAGCATAGCCTTTTTAAGTTCCCTTAACATGTTAATTTAGGTTATTACTTGGGAAATCCTTCACAATTTGCTTGCAAATTGATGACTGACTTGACTTTAGGACACAGGTTCAAAGTTTAACTTAATTAAGACTCCTAGCAATATATTTTGGAGTCTTTTACAAACTGTACAAAAGAAGTTGTCATAACAACTTGAGCCTAGTGCCTTAGTGCTCCAAACTTTTCAAATTTTTATACCAAAATAATAGCATTTCTCTGCATTGCCTTAAAGTGCCCATAAATGCTTGCCTTAAATGTTCAAAGAACTTTATATAAACACATGTATCTCTGTAATTCATTAATGTGTGTCTACTCATGTCTGGGTAACCGACTTCCTTCCATACAGATCTAGGACCTTAAATTTTGCCTCTTAAAAACCCTCGCAGATATACTAAGAATCCTGCTCGTTTCTATTGTCTTTTTTGAGCATCTTTCCTACTATTTATCATATCTTAATTTGTATTCATTTTATGTGTGTGAACATCTGTCTTTGTGCCAGGCTTCTGCATGCCTGAGAGGTAGGGAACACCATCTTATTTCTCTAGGTGTTTCTCCCAGACTCTATATTATCTTAAGTGTAAGAGTTGAGTGAAATGAACGGCTATGTGCCAAGCACCTCCTTGGGCAGGGCATGTAGAGCTCTGGACTGACAGCTACCGCTTTGATGGAGTGCTGACATCCTCTGCACATATGCAAATAGTCTTGCCTTCAACTTTAGAGTTTAATATTCCTCTTATTAAATATTAAAATGAGCTGTCTTACTGCCTCTTACTGTCATTTGATTTAACTACACTATTAAGTTATTTTATAATGCCAGAGAAAGTACTAAGTATTCATGACATCAAGACTTTACCACAGATTTGATAATGTAGAGGCATTTAGATTTTAAGAGCAGAGTGAAATTAACCATGGAGACAGAGGAGCCAAATCACTCTGGCTTCTGTACAGAATTTCTCGTCTTCTTTTTCTGAGTTACAAAATAAAGATCTAGTTTGTGAATTTTGCACATGTACATAATATACATAAAATAACAAAAAATACCCAGATAAATGCAACTTATTACTGAAACAGCATAAGTGGCAACAGGAAGCATTATTTTCATGCATCTTTTTTGCCAAATATCTAAGTCTTATTTACAGTACTCGCTTAAGCCAATGGCCTCTACTTCAAGAATTTTATCTATTCTAGTATCTTCAACAGCATTCTGCCTTGTTTCAGAATAGAATGACCTTGAGTTTACTTTTGCAGTTTTTTTGAGTGCTATTTTTTAGAGCTGTTAACCAAAGATGTTTTTAGAAGTGTAGTCACCTTCAACAATACTTCATCCTATTACTATCTGCCAGAGTTTGTCTTTTCTCTATATGCTATTTAATTCTAAGGAAAATAAATTTTCATTCTAATTGAAGCTGCTCATTCTATTTTTCCATATATTCTCTGACACCAAATGGCACAGTTCATTTGTACCATACCGCTTTTAACTTATAGGTCAGATTTTCTGTGGGAAATTTTTGACATTAGAACTGATACTAATCATATTTACTACAATGTCATTTAATAAGTACACCTTGAGCATCTTTATGCTCTGAAACTTACATTTTATAAGCTTTTATAAATATTTTTATGTACTGTATGAAGTTTTAGAAATGATTATCGTGAAATGATCAAAATGGGGGTAGTTTTTAGAGATGAAGACAGTGACTGCCTGGGAAAGAGTAGGAGGGAACTGGGATTAATATTCTGTATTTTAACCTTAGTTTGTATCATACAAGTACATGCATTTGTCTAATCTGAATAGCACCTCAAGTGTGAATTTCACTGAATATGTATCATACTTTTTTTTTTTTTTCACTTAGTTAATGCCTTTCCTCCCATTTCTTTACTAAATTTTCAGTCATTTCATGAGTATTTTATAACTTCAAACATTGTACCTTTTATTTTGGCTTAGAAAGAATAACTTTTCCTTCTCACCTTATTCCTAAGGTTTTGAATTTCTAATTCCAGGTGTTTTTTTCTTCCCAAATATTTGCAAATGCTTAATGATACTTAAGTGAGAATGGATTGTGTTA
>NW_004524705.1:6665660-6667288 GCF_000260255.1 Octodon degus | reverse complement strand
AATATGTGATGAGAAAATTAGAATATTATTTGTTTATTGCAAGAAGGGGAATATAGATCACGCAGGAAAATTTAAATGTGGAAAACTATAGAAAGACAGGCTAGTTTTAGTATATTAGGATATTCTGCAATAATCTGTGCTCTACTCTTATGAGTAATCTTGTATTAATACATTATGCAGATTATGAATTTACAGATTATGAAATTGACGTAGCTTATTGCAGTGGCTGCTGAAGGAACTTTATGTTCACGTAGCACAGCTGTCATCATAAAGCTTCATAAATGTGGCTCTTTTGTGAGGCAGGGTCTTGCTGTGTAGGGCAGGCTGTCCTTGGATTCTACAGCTGACCTTGGATTTGGTGCTCCTGCCACCTCAGCCTCCCAAGTTCTGGGTCCTAGGCAGGTGCTGACCTCTCGTGTAAAGTTGGCTCCTAAAATTCAATATCCACAAGTAAGAGAAGCAAAATTCCCACTATTTAACACCTCAAAGCTGGGCATTTTGCAGTCATTTCAGAAACTCACATGCTGACACTGGTTTTTCTCCCTCTCTCCTTGCTTTTCTGCTGTTGAAAGTCTATTCTGATGGAGGAACCGATGGCATAGAGTAGAGATAGGACCACACTATGGTTCACACAAATAATGGGAGGATCAAACATTATTTTCCCAATACACAGGTGTTTTTACTATCAGAAGTAAAATAACTGATCAGAGTTGTGCCCCCTGCTGTAAGCAGTCCTGAGCACTGCTGGGGAAGGAGATACACATGACCTTGGAAGAGTAAAACTCCACCATCTTTTCCTATCATCCTTAAGACGAAAGCAAAAGCTTTGATTTAAAAATTAAAGACATATGCTTGCACACATACTAGGAAGAGAAATAAGAATTTAGCATAAGTTTCCAGTAAGACCTCTCTAAGAGGCAGGATTACCTGAGGAAGGTGCATGGGACTGACCCTTAGAAGCCTCTGGAGGACTACAGCAACTTCATTTACTTTTAGGAAAAAACACTTTCCTCCTGCCTTCCTTCTTCCTTCCCTCCCTCCCTCCCTGCATATCTCCCTCCCTCCCTCTTTCCCTTCCCTCTTTCCATAAAAACATGAGCAGTGGAATTTTCTGGAAGATGAAAATTTTCAGAGTGAAAATTACTTTAATTATGTAAAAGAGTTGGAAATCTACAATAGAAGATGATAAAAGCAGGTGCTACCACCCAAGGACGCCAAACACATTAGGACAGTAATAAGATCCATTTCAGTGCCCCAAAACATAAAGACCAGAGATCTGACAGTATAGTACTATAATCATGTAATAAGGAGAAAAAAATTTCACACCTTTTCCTCTTAGGTAGGTGCCAAATAGGCCTCTTCTTTTCAAAGACATGCTGTGTTTTCTGTCCTTAAACTCTCTCTGTGCTGCTAGCTGGAAGCGCTTTAGCATCAGTTTTGCCGCAGCCAAACGCAGACTGCAGGAAAGCAAACCCCTTCTCTGGGTGGACTTCTGCTTCCCGATAGTCCGCCCACAGTCCTGCTTGCAGGAGGCCCCAGCTCAGAGCCCGAGAGCCACCTCGGATGCCTTTGTCCTCTGAAAGCACTGAGCACTTTTTTTCCCCATAATTTTATTTTTAAACAAATAG
>NW_004524705.1:6652570-6657626 GCF_000260255.1 Octodon degus | reverse complement strand
TGATGTAGGGTGGAACACTCTGTAGACATCTATTCAGTCCATTTGTTCATAGGCTCAGCTTAGTTTTAGTTTTAGTTTGTAATGTATTTAGGACAGGATCTACAGGGTCCACAGGGCCTACAGGGTCTCACTGTGTAGATCAGACTCATAGTGATTCTCCTATTTTCAGCCTCCCAAGCGCTGGGATTACAGATGCGTACCACTATGCCTAGTCTCACTGGCCATCTTGGCGTGCCCCAGGGGCAGAGCAAGCAAGGCATTGTGGAGATTGGACCTGGTCTCTGCGCTTTGCCTAAGCAGATACTTTAATCTACTGAGCTAGCAGGCCAGCTCTCAGTTTAGTTTTGATAGTTTTTTGTTGGCTATTTTTTTTTTCTATTTGGTCAGTGTATTTATGACAGTGGGGCATTAAGGTCTCCTAGCATGGTTGCATTTCTGATTATTTGATTTTTCAGGTGCTTTGGTGTTTGTTTTATGTAGTTGGATGCACTAGTATTTGGTTCATATATACTTATGACTGCTATCTCTTCTTCTTTGAGTTTTCCCTCAACAAGTATGTGCTGACTCTTTTCTCTCTTCAGTCTTTGCTTGAAATCCATTTTGTCTGAAAGTAGAATGCTGTGTATCTGGGTTCCTATTGCATGGAGTGTTTTTCATACTTTGATTTTCAGTCTATGGATTTCTATTTGAGTTAGATATATTTTTCTTATATAGCATATTGTTGGATCTTGCTTCTTGACTCATTCTGTTTCTTTTGATTGGTGAACTGAGGCCATTTACCCTGATGGTTATTATATATATATATACTACAGGCTTATTCTTCCCATATTATTTTCCTTTTGTTGCTATCCTGACTTTCCCCTTTGATATATGTGTGCCCATGCTTATAGCATCATGATTTGCTAAAGTTTGGAAACAGTCTATTTGCTCATTGGCCAAGGAGTGGATAAGAAAATGTGAGATTTTTAGTAGAATGAAGTACTAGTTAGCCATAAAGAAAGAGAAACCTGAGAAGTTGCTAGATGAATGGATGCAGCTTAGGCCATACTCTGAAGTGAAACAAATTGGACAAGCACACAGAAACATCACATTTTTTTCTCTGATGTGAGAAAGTATGTATGTGTGGGGGAATCACTGTGTGGAATAAGTCTCGTGAAATAGGAAAAAGATTGTTCATGTGAGTGGGGACTAGGTAGCGGGAGGGGAAAGGAAGGATAGGAAAATACATAGAAGAAAAGAGAAGGATAAAGTAGATACAAAGCTTTGCAAATAAGGAGGAGAAGAGTGGTTGAAGGGAGGAAAAGAGGTGGATACCAAGCAGGAATCAGGATATGTCTTGTGCACATGAAAACTCCCTGTGATGAATATGATCATTATGTATACCTACATTGTACCAGTAAACTTTACAAGAACAAAAAATATTTTAAAACTCTTGGCCTCGTGAAATATATAGACTACTGAAGGAATTTTGGCATGCGTCTTAATCTTCTAACTTCATTTTTGCCTGTAAAAGTAAGCATATTCTGCATTTACTAATGCATTACTTAAAAGAATCCAACTAATTAAATCTACGGGGCTAGGGAGAGAGCTTGGTGGCCTAAGCGCCTGCCTGGCAAGCGCAATGATACAGGTTCGATCTCTTGTACTTCATGCTATGCCTACCCCGGGCCCCGGGCGCATCCCGCCAGCCACTGTAACTGTGCATGGTGTTGCATTCCTGTAATCCCAGTGCTGGCATGGCTGAGACAAAAGGATCGTCACTAAGAGTCCTAGCTGTGTAGCAAGACTCTGTACCAAATAAATAAATCAATTTTAAAAATTAAATCAAAGATATGTTTTGACAGAGGAAGGAGTCGTTCAAAAGTTATCTCTACGAAATCTACTTTATGAAATCTACTTCCAGCATTTATTAGTAAATAGCCATTTTTAAAATGGACATATGTAGGTTTCTAGCATTGCTGAAAGGGTTGCTGGCGCTGTTTAAATATTTTAAATAATGCATACCCTAAGGCCAAAGTTACAGCTTTATGTTTGATGATTTTCGTGGTTGGTAGCAACAACACAAAATAATGATATTTTACTCTCTTTCAAATTTCACTACTAAAAATTGCAATAGATCTTGTGTTGCTGAAAATCCATTGAACTTCATTATTGAGAAAAAGAATTGTGTGAAGTTTTATTATTTTTTCAGGTTAATATTCATTGAATTGAAACAAAAATTATTTCAAAATTATTAAATAATTGTTTAGTATGAAGTGTCTGAAGAAAAAAAATCTCCAAAACTGTACAAGTTTAAAAATTCAAATTCTTTTTATTACTAAATGCATGTTGGTCTTAGGCAGTGAGAACCAAGAGATATTCACAATGATTCCTCTGAGTTTGTTCTTTTGCAGCCCGAGGGTAGAAAAAATGTTTTGGAAGATGCTCAGCATTTAATTACCTTCATTTTGGTTCTTTCTAATGATTGTCGATACTTTTATCCAATTGAATTCAAGTGCTCAGTTTCTATTGTGTAATACATGGAATATGTCAGATCCAATAAAAAATGCAAATGAGAGAAGGAAAGCGGCTAATATTTCCCTAGCAGTTCTTTCTTTTTTACTAGCACATTAAAAAATATCTCATCTGCTATGACGGTGAACATTTTGCCTATGTATGCATAAATGATACCAGAAATCATAAAGCATGATGGATACTTTTTATTGGATTTTAATTACAACTGTGTGTAACTTTGAACTATAAAACAGTTTAGAGAAATTAAACAGAAAATTAACCATAGTAAGGAAAAAGATGTTTGTAGCAGGGGCATGTCCTACCTGCTGGCAATTCAGATTTCAGCTTTTGCTGCCAATCAGTGAGTTCTGTTTTCAAAGACTAAAAGAGATTAGGTGCACAGTACAGACTCCACACAAAAATGTATCAAATCTGTGAAGTCTCTACTTCCCAGCTCCCTAGCCTCTCTCTGATAGCAATTCCGAGGCATGTGAGGTCTCCATGGATACAGGAGCTGAACATCAGGACTGTGTGGACTTCCTTAATGAAAACTTCTTGACTAGTTTCCATAAGCATAATGAATCTGTTGCTTATATCACTACCGGTAGAGTGGGCTTTCCTGTATTGGGGATTAATGGGCGCAGAAGTTGTTACCTCAGGACAGATGATGTCATTGTTTTTGTGGTCAGGAGGGAGTAGGAACTGAGATGTGAGGGTGCTATCAATTCGGCTCCAAGGAAGGAATGTGATTGGACACTAATGGAAGGCTAGATGGAGACGGAAAGTTTGCAGTCGTGCTCCTTGTGATGATATGGAAATTATAAATGTACGTGACTCAGAATACATGAAAAGATTTATGGTCGGACTATTTAAAATGTTATCTTCTGAATGCTGAAATCAAAATATGAGAAAGAAAAAATGAACACATGAAAATTTAGCAAAAGTTAAAGGGATCAGACAATTCTTCCAGTTTGTAACCATTTTAAAAATAGGAAAGGGCCTTAGGACAGGTATCAAATTCTGAGACGAGAGGAATAGAAACCCTTAGGGGAAAAGTGAAGTCAGAAGTTTGGGTTTACCCTTGTTCAGGCTCCCGAATAATTTAAAGTTGTTTCTGAAAAGTTCTTTGTATTGGGCAAAAGGATTTCTAAAAATCTTAAGGGTTTATTTAATAGCCTCTTTCATTTAAGCTTCTTGGAAACAGGATGACATTGTTCTCAGTCCTATAGGAAGCCTAAAATAAAACATTCTGTCTAAAAAGCTTAAGGGTGCATGGCTTGATTAATGGAGCTGAATAAGCTTATATAGATACCAGCTACATATATTATATAGTCATTATATCTATATCTATGTCTATATCTATATCTATATATATCAGCTGCATATAATTTTTAGAAGCAATTTACTAGTTTGGCCACATAAGGATAAACATCATTCGAAATGAAACTAGGGCTTTGAACACTCATCTTTTCATAAGTAAGCAGCAGATTAAGAAAAATATCTAGCTGCTAAAACAAGACATTCCACACTGAAAAATAATGAAGGTGCAAAGATCAAACCCAAGAGTAGGGGAAATACAGTGTATCTTAAATCAAGCAAGCAGCAGCACGTGTCTAGGTGAACTGCACAGTTCCTGCGGCCCAAGGCTGCATGTTCATATTTTCTCCTTTTAAGCGAGATTGCATATTGCACTAGTGGATGTTGGTTTGCAGCAGGCAGGTGACTTTCTCTTCTGTTTACAGAGTTTCATCAGTCCAGGGTCACAGGTCCCGAGCAACCTCAGCAAGGTGACTGACCGCAAACCTGAGTTTATGATACAGGTTCTGGGGAAAATCGGAAGAGGATGAGTACTTTTTAAGGAAGAAAACAGCCATTAAATTTGGGATGATCTGTGGTATGGCAATGAAAGAAAAATATTGATACAGGTAAACTTATGTCAACTGCAAAATGTTGCCATCATTATTTTTCTTTGAGGACCTGTGGTGAAATGGGGACACATTAATTTAATTCTTTGCCTATGATCTTTCCTCATTGGGAAGCCCCATACAATTCCATGACCTAAAGTTGAACATTTTCTTTTGAGACCTCTTGTGCAATTTAGCATGGTCATCTGGATTTCCAATGGGTCTGCCCAGAATCTGCAGCTCCTGATCAAGTATATCTCAGTTCTTTGTTATCTCCAAAATCATCACATTGAAATCTCAGTTTAGTAAGAATTGGGCTTCCTTATGGACTCTGTCATATCTCCAGTCTCCAAATCTTATCAACACAGAATATTCCCTGCTTCATCTATCTCTGCAGCACTGGATTTCTTCGGCTCTCTTCTCATAACTTATGATCATCTTTTAAATAGATTTTAGAACTTCTGCTTACTTTCTGTGACTACATCCACCATTCTAGGACAGAGTGACATTACTTATCTGCTTCCATATCTTCACTGGATTTATATGGCATTACCTAATGCTGTCCCATGATTAATAACCCAAGGCAGTCTTTGAGAATGAAAGGCCAATAATAGTAATAGCAATTAATAATAATAATAATAATAATAATAATAATAATA
>NW_004524705.1:6650694-6652470 GCF_000260255.1 Octodon degus | reverse complement strand
GCTAATCCTCTCTGAAGAATTTCCCATTTAGTGGTAATTAAAGTCTAAGCAAAAGAAATGAAGCATCTACAGATAATTTCCAAAAACACTGAGGAGGGTTCTTTGTGTGTGTATTTGTTTACTAATCAGGAAGGATGTTCTTGACAAAGTTTAAGGCATTCAGATGGTTTTTGTACCACATGAATATTGCAGTGCTATGGAAAATTTGTGGTAATTTTTCCCTGTGACATGGATTCAACATTGGGATATCATATTTTAAATTTATAATATTTTAGGGTTTTGAAATTAGCATCTTTGAGAATAATGTGGAAATGATTTAGGAGTTTTTGTTCCTTCACATTGGATAGAAAGTTATAGTAAGGTAGGTGCAAATAGATTTTAAGTTTTAATATAATTTCATGATTTTATTTATTCAATTTCATCTTTCTACATTGTTACTGTACAAATACAATTTTAAAGAGAAATGAAAGGCACTTATGGTATTGTAAGTGTTGGTTATACTAAAATGATTTTAAGCAAATAATAAAAACCATAAAACTGATAAAGTAAAATACAAAATTTAGTTCAAAACTTGTCCTTGTGAGTGAAATGGAATCTCAGTGATTTTTTGTTTTGTTTTGTTTTGTTTTGGTACCAGGGATCGAACTCAGGACCTTGCACTCCCAGGCAGGCACTTATGCCACTGAGCTATCTCCCCAACCCTCAGTGTTGTTTCAATGCACACCCTTCAAATGACCAGTGACCATAAGGACCAACATTCTATCCCTGGCATGCAATGCCGGCCCCACTCCTGGGTTGTGAGATGACAGCCTCTGAGACTGGGCGTGGTGATGTGCACCTGCAATCCCAGCACTTGGGAGGCTGAAAACAGGAGGATCACTATGAGTCCAATCCATGTAGTGAGACCCTCTAGACCCTGTACTAAATACATGTTAAAAAAAAAGAGTGGTGACATGGAATTTCATGTATTTGCCTCCTCTTGTATTTGTTCATCTGAGCAGTGTGCATTTATCTCAGATGCCCATTTTTGGATTAGGCTTTTTAATTTTGGAAGTTTGATTCTTTCAATTCTTTAGCTGTTCTAAATAGAAGTCCTTTGTCTGAGTGACAGTTGGTTGAAATTTTTTCCACTCTGTGGGCATTGTTTTTTTCACTCTATGGGTGATTTATTTTGATGTGCAGAAAGTTTCAGAAGATGGGATCTCAGCTGTCGACTCTGACACATTACCTGTGCAGCCTGGGTTTTGTTTGTGAAGCTCTGCCTATTCCTGTGTCTTTAAGAGTTCTGCCTAGCCTGTCTGTCAGCAGATTTAGTGTTTCTGTTTTAATACTTGAGTCTTGGATCCATTTTGACTTTAGTTTAGTGCATGGTGATAGATATGGGTCCAGGTTTAGTTTTTAGAATGTGGAAAGACAGTTTTTCCATCACAGTTTATTAGTGAGACTATTTTTCTTCCAGGGAAAAATTTTGGCACCTTTGTCAAAATAAAGTGGCTGGGTATGTTTGAAGTTGTTCATGCATTTTTTTTTTTTTTTAAGGAGGCCAATCCTATGACGTCGTCGTCTTCTTCTTGCTTCTTGCTTCTGCTTCTGCTTCTAATTCTGCTTCTGCTTCTTTTTTTGTCTCTTATTTTCTTTTATTACCTTTTTTTTTTTTTTTCAAATTCTTTTACAAGTTTCTACATTTTTTAACCTGCTCTGTTGATCTTTAGGTCTTTTTATTTTCTTTGTTGCCAATACCATGTTGCTTGTTTTTTTCTTTTTTCTTAATTAGTA
>NW_004524705.1:6648793-6650173 GCF_000260255.1 Octodon degus | reverse complement strand
GTGTGGGTGTGGGTGTGTGTGTGTTGACTTTGTCTCCAGCTAAGAAACTGAATCTGGTTATTAAATGTAGAAATCTTTGGGGCTTTTATATAGAGTATCATGTCATCTGTGAATAGTGATAATTTGACTCCTTTTTCCATCATACTTTCTTTTTTTTATCTAATTACTCTGGCTACTGTTCTCACACCTATAATAAATAGGAGTGGTGATAGTAGACATTTTGTCTTCTTTCTGATTTTAGAATGAAAGCTTTCATTTTTTATTTTTAATACAGAGTCTACAGGGTCTCACTACACAGATCAGATTCCTAGGAAACTCCTGTTTTCAGCCTTCCAAACATTGAAATTATAGACGCATGCCACCACACTCAGTCTCCTTTCAGTTTTTGATTGTTTAGTATGATGTTAGCTGTTGATTTGTCATAGATGGCTTTTATAAGATTGAGGTAAAGACCATCTATTCCAATTTTCTATAGGGTTTTTATCATGAGTGGGTGCTGGACTTTGTCAAATGCTTTTTCTGTGTTTATGGAGATGACTATGTGATTTTTATCTTTGGTTCTTTTGATATGGTGTATTATATTTATTGATTTGCATATGTTGAACCATCCGTGCACCCCTGATAAGAATGTTACTTGGTCTCAGTGAGAGAAATCTTCCTGATGATTTGCTGCATTCTGCTTGCCAGTATCCTACTTTTTTTTTTTTTTAATTTAATGTGTGTGTGTGTGTCTTTGTTTTTTATGGACATTGGCCTGCAGATCTCTTTTTTGGTTTTGTCCTTCTCTGGTTTTGGTATTAAGATAATTATTGCTTCCAGATATGACTTGGCAATATTATTTCTCTTTTAATTTCACTAAAGAATTTCATCAGGATTGCCATTAGATCTTATATTGATTTCTTGTAGAATTCAGGAGGGAATCCATTATGACCTCTGTGTTTCTTTGTTGATAAGTTTGTATGATCTTTTCAATTTATTTGACTGATATTGGGTTATTTAGAATTTCTCCTCTTTTTTAGTTCTGACAGTTCATATGTTTCTAGTGATCTGTGCATTTCTTCTGTGTTTACTATGTTATTGGCAAACAGATTCTCTAAGTATCATTGATGATTCTCTGGATTCTCCAGACCCTTTGGGGTGTATTCCTTTTTATTCCAATTTGCCTGAATTTGAGACTTTTCTCTTTTCTTTTGAATAAAGTTGGCTAAGGGTAATCACTTTTATCTATGCTTTCAAAGATTCAATCTTTCATTTCATTGATTATTTATTTATTTATTTATTTACAAAATCTCAAAACAAGATTTTAGGAGAGTAACAATGGTTAGTACATTGTGTACTGTTACTGCCAAAGTAGTTTCTCATATTACAAGATATAGGCAA
>NW_004524705.1:6628963-6641100 GCF_000260255.1 Octodon degus | reverse complement strand
TAATAATAATAATAATAATAATAATAATAATAATAAAACCTGGCAACACAGCAGGTTAAAGCTGTCTATTGCAAGCAAACCTGAAGATTGTAGGCAAGCTGTTTATAAAACAATGTCTCAATTTCTTAAACATGCAGATAATTCAACATCACAGACATTGTCTTTGTGCCGATTCTCTAAGAATCTGAAGTGAGGATTCTTTGGTAAGGTTTTACTTTCAGGAAAATCTGAAGAAGTGAGGCAAACAGTTATAAATGGGAGCCCAGAGCTCTCCCGAGGTCCTTGCAGGTATGAGCTGTCTGCAGCCAGTCAGTGATGTGTGCACTGGAGTCCGAGGCCTGCTGTAATGAAGCATCATAAAATGAGTGGCTTACAGGACATCGGGTTCTTCCACACTTCTGCAGAAGTCCACAGCAAGGTGTCAATGAGGCCATGCTCCCTCTGAGACCCCCAGAGAAAGATCTTTCCATGCCAATTCATTGTGCACCTTGGTTTGCAGCTGCCTTCACTGTCTTGTGGCTGACTTCTTCTTTCGTCCCTGTTGTCACCTGACCTTGTCTCCATCTTTCTGGTGTCTAAATTTCCTTCTTTTGAGGACACTGGTTGGATTGAATTAGCATTCACCCTAAACAAACAATTCCTCTTAATAAGGATGCATCCGCAAAAGACTGCATTTGAAAATAAAGCCATATTAGCAGGACCCCAGAATGAAGATTTCAGTGTAACTTTCTAGGAAGGCACAATTCAACCTGTGATGATAGAGCACTGGCGAAATAAAGAGGATTTGGCCCGGCACCAGCAGCATTAGCTGTAAGCATCTATGTTCCCAATTTCCTCATGAGTTTGTATGTTAGCCAAATTAAACTGTTGACATATTGAACACCTTTTTATTATGTATGTTTGTGATACACATAACTATTTTCACTCTGAGGAATTGGTACAATTGGGAAATTGAATCTAAGTTACTCCCCATTCTCTCCTTCTCCCCTCTCTTTCTACCCTAAATCACCTTCCTTCTTTGTAAAGTACTCATCTACCATTTCTCCTTTATATTTTTTCTCTAAATAATTTACATGTTGGGGTTTCCATATGTGAGAAACCATGTTATATTTACCTTCCGCATCTGATTTATTTTAGTAAGTGCTGTGTTTTCAAAATCCATCATTTTCCTTCAGATCACTCAAACTTATCCCCTTTCCTGGCATTGCACTGTGTATATATGCCCTGGGTTCTCTTTTTAAAATTTATCTGTTTATAGCCATGCAGGCCACTACCATTACTTAGCCATTGTGACTTATGCTGCTATAAACATTTCTTGAGTCCCAGTTTTATGGGTTTGCATACACTTTTGTCTGAACTGTGTCCCTTTGTCCTTTGTTTGCTGAAAATCTCATCTTCAAAATGCAGTATCTTATTCTGAGGGCAGCTTATTTTAGGCTTCCCTAATGGGGAAGTTTGCCGTACTAAGCTTCCCAATTCCAGATGAAGTTGTAATTCATCCAATAATTTTTAAAGCATATTATGTTGTACAATGATATATATTACATATGGTATTAGGTTGTTAGAAATGCAGACCATAGACTTAAAATAGGTTGGTGTCTAGTGGGAGAGGTAAAATATCACTTTAACCAAGTTCATTGCAAGTTAAAGTCATTATGATCATTATGAATTACTGTAACTGCTGGGTGGATGTGACCAAGCTTGTACAATGGCAGGGATGAGAAGGATGGTGGTGGTCAGGAAGATGTGGACATCATAAAGGTTAAAAATCAAAATGTGACAGTAGTCTCAAATTACTCCTTTAACAGAGCATTTAGTTTTTGACTCTCTTAAGTTCTCCACTCTTTGATTTGCCTCTTCATTGGTTCACTCATTAAGTTGTTCTTTCATGAAAGTTGACAGCTGTTTCTGGGGTGAGGCACTGTGTTGAGCTCTGTCAGACATGCGTCTGAACTGTTTTAAAACAAACATTAACATGGGAAGGAGAATGCCACATACTGTCTTTCAAGTGAATGTATCAACTTTTCATTTTGAACTGTTGATAAGCTTTATTTATGTATAATTGATTAGTTTCCTAGGAAATTTTTTGTCAATCTTTAATTTGGATATCTCAAAACAGTCCTTAAATATCCTAAAGGTAACTTTCCTAAGCAAATAATTTGGAATGCCTGCAATTAGAGTGGCAAGAGATGATTGTTTGTGAGAGTAATTTTCTTGTCTTAACAGCAATATGCTGCTCTTTATTTTTTAAAAGAAGTGTCACCCAGTGTTATGGCTTAGAATGCTGCCTTTCCCCCCAGCCCTGACCCCAGAAGCTAATGAAACACTACTTCTCATTAAGCACACAGAAGTAGGAGGGAGATGCCCACTGGAAAGGATGATACCAAATGTGTCAACCTTAAAGATCCACAGCAAGATTGATGGGTTGTTTGTAATATCATTAACCTTAATGAGCAGGACTCTTTTAAGGGGAAAAAGATTTCACCTTTGTCACACAAAGTTTTCTTATATCTATTCGTGTTCTAATATAAATGAATGTCATTCTACCAACTCATCCTACTTCTTGTATGAAAAAATAATGAAATAAACATTAGCTGTAGTTGATTTCTCTTACTTCTAGCCACACTCTGGACTGCAATAATGAGGAAGTAGAAGCATCAGGCTGCGTGATTAACAGAAGGGATGCTGATGTTTCCGCTCTTGACCAGTGGAGAATGGTGTTTGTCACATACTTGTTGGGAAGGGCCAGAGAGTAGTAAATTTTAGCTTTGTAGGGCTTATGGTCTCTACAAGACCAGAACTATCCATCTCTTCTAGTATAGCACAAAGGCAGCCATAGACAATCTATCATTCTCACTTTTATTAGTATTAATATTTTTTCTTTTACTGTGTTTGAATCCAAGCCCTTCTCACTGAGCTACATTGCAACCCTTATTTTCTATTTTATTTTGAGACAGGGCCTCACAATGTTGCTAAGTTACACAGGCTGGGCTTTAATTTATACTCCTTCTGCCTCAGCTTACCAGATTGCTGGGAGTACAGGGATACACCATTGTTATTAAGATACAGCTCTCACGGAAAGGTGTGGATGTGCTCCAAGAAAACTCTATTTATAAAAATAGTCAGAAAACCACACATTTATCTGTGGTCTGCAATTTGTCAAAGTATATTCTTCATTTAAAAGTTGTGAAAATGAAGATATATAATGTGCAGCAAATGCAGAACCCTTAAACCTACTAAATCAAATTGCTTATATTACTGTATGCAGTAATATAAAAATAGTAAATTAATTAAAGTATGTGGGACATCTGGACAGGATGAAGTTTATCTTTAATAAGGCTACTGATTCAACACCATGCATAACAAAATTAGGAAATCAATGCATAATTTATTAAACAAATCAGTATGTAAATGAAATATAATTTATATTGGGACAACTCATCAGCATGGACAGACCTAGACAATACAGTCTAAGTGCGCTGCGGGGTTAAGGACAACAAACCCTGGTAGAGAGACAGATGAAAAATGTGAGACACAGACTGTAGAATGTCTTTGTCAGGAGTTCTGGGGATTTGACCAAAATGAAGCCCCAAATTGACACAGATTTATAGAAGAATAAAGGTACAGTGTGCCACGGAGCAGAGTATAACAAGGCATGGTGACAGTTGGGCTAAATTTCTAACTTTCTGCTGATTGTTTCCTCAGGAGCTGCCTTGTTCTCCCTGAGGACTCCATCTCCACTGGCACGGGCAAAACGTCCTGTCCTCAGGATGTTCTGGCTCCTCAGAATTAGCAGATTTCCTGCCGGAGTCCATCCGAGCCAGAGCTGACCTGTGGGTGACAAGGAACTTCACACCTCACGTCACCAGGTGTATGGTAATGTACCAGCGTACATGCATCCATTGTTGACGGGACTATTGTTATGTAGGACACATCTGACATGCTATGTATTCAGCACATATAAATATTTGTACATAATAAAATAAGTATCTAAATAAAATTAATATAAATGTACTCTGTAAGTGACTATGGATATGAAGACATAATTTGTATGTTCAGAGCATGTTTCGGTCAGGTACATTTTGTGCATATTTTCTCCCATTTGTGATCTGCCTTTTTAGTTTCTTAACAGGGTCTTTTGAAAGTAAAAGTTTACATTTTGATAAAAACTAGGGGATTGCTTTTTCCATTGAGGTGTGAAGATACTTTTCCACATTTTATTCTAGGAGCATTTAAATATTTGGCTTTTATATTCAAGTGGGAGTCACCTTAAATTATTTATTTACATTTATTTTTGGATGGTGTGAGTTGGTAGATGGGTACAAATTCAGTCTTTACTTATCTATACAGTTGGTTGCTAAGCATCTGTTGAAAAGTTTCTTTTGTTGTTGAAAATTGCCACGTTAGAGGTGTTGAATTTCTAGGTCCTTTTGTTTCACAAACATTTATGTGAAGTTTTATGCTAGTGACAAAGTAAATCAGCAATTTCACTGGAATTATATTAAATCTATAAATCAATTTTGAGAGAATTGACATTTTAAAGATATTGTGCTTGCCATTTTATTAGTATGCCCTATCTCTCTATTCATATAAGTCATCTTTCATTTGTTCACAGAAGGTTTGTATTTTTTTTTTCATTTAAAGTTCTTGCACATATTTTGTTAAATTCCTAAATATGCTCTCACTGTATTATCCAGGCTGTCCTCACATGCATGATCCTTGTGTCTCCACCTTCCCAATTGTTAGATTGTAGGCATGTGCTATTATGCCTGGTCTTAAATTTTATTTTATTATTGTTTTTCACTCACATATAGGAAATGATTAGTTCTCACAAATTGATTTAATCTTCTGACCTTCCTAAATTTATACCTGTTATATTACTCGTCAAATGGGTTTCTTTAGCTTTTATACTTAAGAAAGACTTTACCTTCAGATAGAGTCCATTTTGATTTATTTTCATGTATTCATGCTTTATACTTCGCTTACCTTTTATCATAAGAGCTTCAATATGGTGTCAGAAATGGTGACAATGAGTCCACTTATCTACAAATTGATATTTATACCACCCTACACTGTCTAACATTCGCTGGCAGATAGGATGTACTGTTGCTGTATTTTATTCTTAGTAGTGGGAATAATAGCAATCATGATAATGATGACCATGTGAACAACGTTATACTATAGGTTGTGCTAAGTATTTTTCATGTAGTTTTTAATTTAAATCTTAGCCTTATAAATTTGGTTTTACTTTTTGGACAAAAACAGTAACAACCAAAACACCAAACACCTGATCTTTCCTGAATATTTAATGAAGATTGGTCAGATTCATCCTGCTAGTGAGTGGCTTTGTCTAAATGGATTTTGAACTACCTCTAATTAATTCTGGAGCCAGGGTTTCTTCAAATAAGGGTCTAGAGAAGCTGCATTTTCATGACTAGAGAAGCTATGTCTGTTCTCTCTCTTTCATCAATTCTGGTCCTGCAGCCGGCGTGTCTCTACTCTTTTCATCTTCTCACACAATTTCCTGTCAGAAAACTTGAAGGTTCTTGGAGGACAGCTTTTTCACTCAGAAAACTGAAAACTTTGCTGACTAAATACTTCATTCTTCTGACATTGATGGCCCCACTTTCATTTGTTCCGAAGGTGTGAAGGCAGAAGAGCGTGATCTGTGGAGGTGCTCCCACGCTTTTCAGTGAGAGGACTTAATGAAGATCTAGTTCAGGCAGCTGGGTGTCTTAACATTCATCCATGCTGGCGTGACAGGGAGGAAGAGGGAAGGTAACCCTCCCCCTGTTACTGAATCACTCCTGTTTAGCCACAGTCTTGACGAGAGAGACAGTTTGGAGTGAAGAAATGTCTATGAACCACAAACTAGAGCTAAAGGAAATTACACCAGCAATAACAGATGTCTGACTTTTGTGCTTTCCTGGTTCTGTCCAATTGGAGAATGATGCCACCATTAGTGTCCAAATATTTATAATTTTGCATCCTAATAAATTATAAAGCTACAGTGGTTTTGTTTCTCTGCTTTAGTTTTCCTGTTCCTTAAAATGGTTGTCTCTGGGTGGTATCCCTACCTCCTCAGTTCTCACTCTGGCCTGCCTCCCAGCTCTACCATTCCGTAGAATTTAATCTTCTCAAGGTCATCATAGAGAAGCTCCAGGTTCTACCTCTTTTCTACTGCTCCTGCTGAGGCCTTTTTAGTCTGCTGTTCTGTTATTTGAAAGTAGCACAACATGAATTTGGCCGCTCCCTTTCTCCCAAAGCTATTTTAGTGTTTGTTTTAGTTATAAAAGTGGTATTTCTGGTTGCTGATGGTTATAGTAAGATTAAGAGGGCACTTGGAAGGCTGTTGGTTACATTGGAGTTGGTGACAGATGATAGATTAAACCAAGAAGTTTACAATGGAGATGGAGGTAAATGTAGAGAGAGAATGATAACTTGGGACACAAATTATAAGCTCCTGGGGATGGATGGGCTGTGACTGTATTGAAATTGAGGAGCTTTTAAAACAGCCATATAGAGATATTGAATATACACAGTTTATAGTAGATATGAATCACAAAGAATCCTGAGACAGCCAATTTACAGCGTCATCAATACATGAATTGGTCTGAGACCATGGACTTAAATGTCATTATTTAAAGACTGAAGAGTAAATTGAAAGACAGGTTTTAGCAAGAAATCTGCTGTAGTCTATGCTGTGTTCTAGTTTTATTATTTTAAAGAATGGCTACAGAATAAGGCTGGCTAGATAGGAAGTGACATCATAACAACCCCTGAAATTGTGCCTTTTATTTTTTATCATCATCTCCCACGTTTCATTTCGCCTTCAGTTTTCATTGAGCCTTACTGCGGTGAACGATCTTGCCATGCCTATCATTCTACTTTTAATAATGTATTGCAGAGATCACGTGGTTCAGTTTGGTATATAATGCCAATGTTTGGTTTGTATCTGATTGATACTATAGATTGCTATATCTGGCTGTGAAGCTATTACATGTACATATCTTTTTGGTTATTTTAAAAGAAATTTTTTGCTACTCTCATGAAATCCATTTAGTGCTTTGTTATTTTGTATAATTAGCACATCTGTTCTTTTTTCTTGGCTACTTTTGAAATGCTTTAGTTTTAATGCTTGATGTTGCAGTGAATAAAAAATTTATTTATCTACCTACTCTAAACAGATAAATTTCAAAAAATTAGATACAACATAAATTTAAGGTAGAAAACTAAATACAATTATCATACTTGCATTGTGAAAAAGGAATATGTACATATAGAAACTATACTTTTAGAAAATATGTTTTATATTCTTATGAGAGAATCAGCAAATAAGAATTACTTATTTTATCATAGACGTTGCTATTTGTACTACTTTCTTAAAACTGCAATTGTCTTAATTTATATGAATGATTAAGCCCAATAGCCTTTTAAAAATATTCCTTCTTTAGATGGAAAAGAAAGGGGTATAAAAGAACAAGTACAGAGAAATCCATCTTAATAACTTTAAAATGTGAGATATTCATTAATATATATTAGTTAAATTTTGAATAAAATCACGATAAATGATTAAATTTATTTGAGCCCCAGATGTTCAGGTAGGAGAAAGGAAAGGGTTGGGACTGATCATTACTTTAGGATTAAGAAAATTTTATTGGTATATATTTGTCTTAGATTGTGATTAACTTCAGTGTGGAGGTGGCTGCACATACACAGGATAGTGTGATCATTTCTCTGCTCCTGCCCCACCCTTCTCTTTCCCCAGACCACCTTCCCGTCTCCAGATTCCACCTGCCTGTTCTTCACATGACTCTTCTTTCTGTCTCTTGAAAGTATTTGTATTATGGGTGTCTCAGATTTAAAAAACGGTGTGATATTTAAGTTTTTGTGATGACATTGCACTTAGCATTTTAAATCTAATTTGTATTTCGAAACGGTGTTTGACATTCAGAGTTTTCAATTCAGCTTTTTGAATTGTAAATGGTAAATAATTTGCCAAACTATTAATGATAAAGTCCTTTACTTTGGATTTCATCATAGTTAAAACACACACACACACACACACACACACACACACACACACACACTTCATTTATGTAGTCTGAAATGGAGAATTTCCCTGGAAATCGAAAAATATGATCAGAAATCTGTTTTTCTCAAGTGTTGCCAGAGATTCACTTACACATATTGTGCAATATAAATAAATCCATATTAAGTTCAGACTGGGTTATTCAACATATTTAAAATTAATAACATCTGAAACATCCCAGCTTCACTATTACTATTAATAAAGCAAACTTGTACCAACCAAGTTAAATTTTTATGAAAGAATAAAAGATAAACACTATCATTTTTTCCAAGTGATCCTGCCCTATAATTCTAATGAATTAATCCTCTAAGTTTATTTGTTTGATGTAAAATATTCATACCTGAAATACCATAGTAAAAAAATCCAGCATGGTAAGGAAATTTAAATTTGCGAACCTGGTTGCAGCCTGAATTGAATTAATTGCTTTATTCTTCAATTTGTGCAGAAGTGACTCTACTCATACAGATTCTAAGGCTAATTTTTCCACTGAAAATGCCCTCCCTGTATTTTCTCAGCATGTTTCCTTCCTGGAAACGTACACTGCTACAAAAATTGTTTATTTACCTCAGGTGTCTTATGAAGCTAGGCTAAAGCCCGAATTGATTAAGTTTGTTCAACAGAATGCTTCTTTCTTTTGTCTGTGCTGAGATTTATTTTCTCATTACTCTTGAGCACCGAGAGATGTCTGGTTATGATAGGAAATGGCTCAGACGCTTTCCCAGCGGGCTTCCTCCTTTTCAGGCTGAAAGCAGACGCACCTGATAGTTTCATTGGATTGTGACAGAAATCATGGCATTGCTGCTAAAAATGAGTACTTGAAATCAATTTTAAAAAATTCCATGGTCAGTCTGAGGTACAAACTCTGCATCCTCCTTGTCTGCAGTTTTATGTAGCTCTGTGATGTTCACTTCCCGAACAATGTGCACTCCTGCACCTCTTTTCTCCCAGCACACACTCCTTCACTTATACATGATTATGCAATGAATCAAAGGGGGCCTTTTAATTTCATTTCTGGTTATCTTTAAGTAGTTAGAAAGCAGGAACTCTTGACCTCTTTACTACAAGTAGTTTAGAAATAGTGTCATGGTATACTCTGAGGTTTAGTATTTTAAAGAATTTCTGTATTGCAGTGGTGACTACAACTTCCCAGAAAATGAGAAAGTTCACTGGGAGATGAGAGGTTTAGTTGGACAAGGGTGGACTCATGAGTTGTTTCTTGATTTTTTCCCCTGTATTTAGGGCAGGGCCTACAGGGTCTATAGGGTCTTAGATCGGACTCATAGTGATTCTCCTGTTTTTGGCCTCCCAAGTGCTGGGATTACAGGAACACCACCAAGCCCACGCTCAATTGCCTGTCAGTGCGCACCGTGGGCAGGGCTGGCACAGCATGTCTGGGATAAAACCCTGGCCACTGCATATTGCCTACACAGGCACTTTAGTCAGATGACCTATCATGATGGTCCTCATGGATTGCTTCTTGAGTAGAAGATAGTCCCAGGAAGAAAGCCACTGACAGAGGCAGTCACAGTTAATTATTTGCAACTCAAGGACATGAGAACAAAGACAGAAGGAAAGAATTTGCAATATATTGTATGTGAATCTTTGTCAGGGGACAAGGCCAGAAAAAGATGGTTTTTTGCATGACATATGTTAACCTAGTTGACATGGTTTTATCCCAAAAGAGGGAATATTTTGGCCTAAAACACCTCTGACAGTTGTGCTGAGTTTTGTCCTCAAGATTTTGCATTCCAGGGCCAGTCAAATAGCTCAGCAGACTAAGGTTCCTGCTTAGGTTTAGAAGACACTTCCAGGTTCTCCTCTTGGTCCACGAAGTTGATATTTGTAATCCCGAAGATATGTTATTGGAATCCCACCAAGTTAATTCCATTCTACCACTCCCAGTGCAATCCATGATGAAAGTAAAGACAGTAAAACATGTTTATAATTATTAGGGGGACAAGGAGACCTAAGTCCAGCCATAAAGATGGCTTTCCGGAACAAAGAGACTGACCCAGGGCCACACCCAGGTTTTATTCAGTGGAGGAGTGACTTAGGAGGAATGACTGAAAATTATAGGAAGTAGGTAAGTGCTGTGAGCTGAGCTAGGTGGCTGGCCTACATTCACCTCTGCCATATGCAGAGAAGATATGCAGAGAAAGTAATGTGCATTATGCTTCTGAGATAACATCTAATGTTTTGGGGGTCTGGTGCTTCAGTTCTGATATAATTTTTCAAGCCACAAGAAGTCATAGCCTCTGTCTTGAGGCTTGATCCCAGCTGGCAGTGCAGAGCATTGGCTCTTTATCCTGAGATAAAGAGCAGCAGGTGTAGGTTACCAGGGAAACACACATGCCACCTTAAAAGACTATCACCAGTACCTCAGCTAGACCAATATACATTGGTGAAGGCCAATTGAAAAGACAATGAGAAGTCGTAGCCAGCTTTGTACATATCAGTACAAGGAAAGAGGGTCAGTCTCAGTCAAAATGGAGACAAATGCTTTTCTTTCAAGGAGAGCTGCTCTGGTGGTCCTCCACACTTAGGCAGGCATAGGGACCAGGGTTTCATCCCCAGTGTGCCATGCCGGCACCGCGCTGGGGTGTGCTGAGAATGGGTGTGGTGGTGTACCTGTAATGCCAGTGCTTGGGAGGCTGAAACCAGGAGGACCACTATGAGTCCAATCTATGTAGTGAGACCCTGTAGACACTGTACCAGATACATAAAAAGATAAATAAGTAAAGATTCTTCATGCCTGGGGCAATTGAGAAAGGCGGGTAGTCTAATGTGATCTAAAGTGCCCCAGGGCAGGCTGAGCCCCGCATGAAAACAAAATAGCAACAACAAAGATTTTGTGTGCCTTCTAGGAGCACAGTAACTGTCCTTCCCCAAGGTTACTTCTTTCAGCACCTAGATTCAATCACACCTTTGGCCAGACTCTCCCCATATTTCTAATTGGAGTAATTGTGATTCTTATGGCTGTCTCATGAAAGGTCATGAAAAGAAGATCTCACTCAGCAACTATGTGCACAAATCTATGTGTTCAACTTACCAATTACAGCGTGGGTGGAGTTCATTTTCATTAATGACTTATTCTAAAGGCACATGGAACAGTGTTCCCCAAATGAATAGTGGTGGATTTGTGTGTGCTAATATGTGTTTCTCCCCTAGGAGTTTCCTTTCATTCTTGCCCATTTTCTAATGGGTTGTGTCCTTTCTCTTATGAAAGTTTAGATTCACTATATGTTTCATGGAACAACTGAAACTCATTAATGGAAAGTATTTTCTGTTCAATAGCTTTTTAGATAGCAAAATTTAAAATAATTGTAGATGCGTAGTAAATTACAAAGATATTAGAGAGAAGTGATGTGGACTGTTCATCCAGGTTTTCCAGCTCATAGCTAATCTGCAATATCAAACCCAGGAATTTGACATTGATACAATGGAGTGTGTGTGTGTGTGTGTGTGTGTGTGTCTGTAGTTTTATGTCATTTTAATATGGATTAATTCATACAATAGTTAACACAATCAAGAAACTAAAGTGGTCATGAACACAAACATCTCTTTTATGCTATTGCCATGGAGTCTTTGTGGTGCAGTCATTACTAACATACTGTAACCATGAGTCAAGTCCATAACTTATGTCTATAATCTTGTTACTTTATAGAGCATCAGAACAGTATGTGACTTTCTCAAATTAGCATTTGTCACTCATCTGTTTTATATGTAAATAATCATGTTTTCTGCAGATAGTGGCAGTTTCCTTTCTTCCTTTACCATTTAAGCCTCATATCACCTTTTTCTTTACAGGACTAAATGATGCTTCCTAAACTTTGTTTAGACAGGGATAAATGTGGACAGAAATGTCATTTTCTGATTTTAAGGGGAAAACATTCAGTCATTCATAGTTAGGCATGATTCTAACCGAAGGTTATGATAGATGTTCTTTTTCAAGTTGAAATTTTCTGATGCCAGTTTTCAGTTATTTTTTCTTTTAGAATGGGTTGAATTCTTTAAATGTGACTTTCTGCTTCAACTCATGTAATCC
>NW_004524705.1:6610239-6623228 GCF_000260255.1 Octodon degus | reverse complement strand
TCATTTAATCCCTGTTTTTCAGCTGTCTTAAATTTTTCTTCACTTTCTATTTTGTTTGTGTAGATCTCATTTGTATTCCTCTGTCGTTACTCTTTATTTAAATATTTAATTATGAACTGAAAGTAAATATATTTTATTGGTCTTTAATTTCACTCTTGAACAAAGCCATCATCTCGTACTTTATCTTTGGCTTGTTGAAAGTATTATTTGATAGTTTTGATAATATACTTAATTGTATGACTTTTTTCTCGTCTTAAACTAAAAAATAATTAAATTTACTAAAATGGTCTAACCAACTTTTCACCTTTTCCTTAGTTTATTTTATCATAGACGTCTACGTGGATTTCCTTTTCTTCCTGGTGAAGGACCTGTTTGAATGGTAGTGCCATTACCTGAGTGCTTGCCATCTCATAGATATAAGTAGTAATTGGTGAACATAAGCATAATGCAGCCATACTGGAAATAACTCATGAATACCTATTTAATTTTTTCCAAGTGGAAGTTAGTAGTGAATAGGATTAGTGAAGAGTGTTTTCCTTCTTTATGTAGATGCAACAATTTCTTAAATACATTTTATGTTTTGAAATGTATGATGTGGAAAATGTACTGCTTTGTGTAATTAGAATTTTGGTATACAATTGCTTCAAATAAAAACATTCAGAATACACATAATTTGAATCATGACTTCTAAAATATCGTACCCCGATGATATTCGAGTTGCAAGTAAAAATTCATTCTACTTATTTTTTCATTATTCCTACTTAACCAGATTGTCAAGCCTGCACATAAATGATCTCAGCTTAAAGAACATAAAAAAATGAGTGTTGCTTAAAAAGAAGAAAGAAATATATAAAAAGGTAAGATGTTTTCAGAGTTAATCAGCCTCATTTTTAGTCAGATAAGCAATTTTCTTTTTTATGTTCACACATGGCAGGGTTGATATTGCTTTTGTCCCTCTCTAAAATAATAGAATTTCACCTCTTCTTTTTTCATTTTTTATTGTGCCGTGTTAATGCCAAAACAAGATAGGAAGCAATATACCTGGTGTAAATATGTTTATGTTTTCTTCAAGACCCCAGTTTGTGTGCTCAGAAGCCCCATCAGTTCCTCAATTAAATCTAGTAAATATTTGCTTATTTCATGTGTATAATCTTTGAGAGGCATTATTTAGGATATAAGGACGTGACGCTATGGTCAAGCCATCTGTGGCCATCTCTGTTAACTTTGGCTGCTCAGAAAAACATGAAGTAAACCTGACCTCTTGCTTATTATACACAATTTAAATAATGGTAAAAATTGTCTGATTCTGAACAGGGGAATCAAAATTCTGTAATGTTTTTCCAAGTGAAAATCAGCCTACTTTTCAGCAAAGTGACATTTTTCTGCTACTCAGCCGCTCAATAAAAAAGATGGAATGGCATCTTGTGTGATTGTTCACCAGATAATGGCTCTTGTATCCTTTTGATAGACAATAACTGTAAACAGATGATGCTTTGAGCAGACAGATTGTTTCTTCCAAATGTTAATGGAGCCTCAAGGCTCTATGATTTTCCATGCATGAAGCCCACTCTTACAGAACATAAAGGAGATGCCTTTCATGCTTCAGAGTGCAGGCTGATCAGTAAGAACAGATGTTGAGAATATCTGCCTTTTGAAGAATAATCACATATGACCCTGACTCAAGCAGTGTAAGATCATTTACACAGTTCTACCGTGTGAATATACAGAAACAAGGGACCAGTACTCCTCAAAGTGGGTGTCCTTCATTGTGTTTGTGAATTCTACTCTTCTTACATCAATCAGATCTCCATATCAGGGTCACAGGTCATAGCTAGAGAAGATTATTCATGCAAATGAGGAAAATCAGACATAGTTTAAAAAATTGGGATAGACTTTCAGTTCTCTGTTTAATGTTTTATCCAAGGCACCAAGGTATTGAGTTTGAACAAGATGTGAAGTTTGGCATTTCATTTGAAACCAGAATACCTCTTTTTATTCTAAAAGAAACTCATCTATAGATAACTTTAAAACCAGAGTACTTAAACCCAGTGTTTAGGTGAGAGTTTCTATTTTGTAAAACATAATGCCTTCATCTTTACCAGAAAGAACTTATTGTATTGCCATGATGACTTTGTAAATATGCATAGTGGCATGCACACACACACACACACACACACACGCTTCCAAAAATAGTGATCCTCATAATTTAATCACTTTATATATATGCATGTATGCCCATACAGAGTCCACCAAACATTGTACGCATCCTTCAGCACTTCACTGCACTAATAAAGTTCTAGAAACTAATGGCCACAAGTCTGAGCACCTCATGTAATTGTAGAGGCCAAACTGCCTTGTATTAATGTCATGGTAGTTGAAAAAAATTTAATAGTGAAATATTTATGTTTTCTTTTCCTGATATATCCATTGTTGGTTCTCTCTCTCTCTCTCTCTCTCTCACCCTCCCTCCCTCCTCATATATATGTAATTGTGTGATTATATGTTATATATCTTATACTATTGTATATAATAGTATGTGATATATACTGAAATAAACCATTATATAAGCTTAAAATTCTGAATCTATATACATCAGAATATATATATATATATATATATCATATTATTGGACGACAGTATGATATATATATGTATATATACAATAATATATGTTTATATATTATATATATTCAGATTTTTAAGATTATGTTAATGGCATAGTGCTATATTTCTTATGGACAAGGTCTATGAAAAATAAGATTATATTTAAATGACTTATTGGATTGGCATCTTAGAAAATCATCCTAAAATACATAGATTTTTGTTTTCAGGTGGATTAACATTAATCAGACTAATGTAGTCTTACCCAGTAATCTTAAAACCTGATTAGGTTACCAAAGACATTTTTACACTTTCTATGTCATGGTCTAGTGTTTGTCAGTGTGAAGCTCCAACTAATATAGCCATCACTATTTCTAGCAACTCCTCAGGCTTCATGCATTCCAGTAGGTCCTGTGCATTTTAACGTAAGGCATGGAAAAGTGTTTGGAGGAGTTAGTTTTTGAAAAACACTTGTGCACTGTTTATGTCAGAACTGATCCACATGGTATACCCTGACCTCAAAGAAAGAGGTAAATGATGTAGCATAATTTGGAAAAGAAGAAAGGAGAGAGCAATTGGATGTGGAGAGGCCAATTGCAGTAGTCATTCAATAGTCCAGAGGAGAATTTTGAGGACTTGGATATTGAGAGCAAAAATTCGCAACTCACATTTCTATCAATAGCAGTTTCAAATGATTGTGCCTCTCATTCAGAGATACTAGAAATCTTGTTAAAATAAAGTTTGTGAGAAGTATAATGCAGGTATTCTTGTTTGGTCAAAACACAAGTACATAGAACCCAATTTTACCCTTGTAAACCACAGAAAATAAAGCTGTAAAGAGAAAAAGCCAAAAATGTGAAGCAGTTGCCTGGACCCAGATTCATGTACTCTAGAAAAACTATTGCTTAAGGCTGGGGCATTTGGGCTCAGAAAATACCAGCAGCATGTCAAGTATAACTGTGGAGAGGAAGAGATGAGTCCTATGACAGGGAAGAATAGGCTAATTTAATTAATCAGTGTTGCATGCATTTAAAACAGTGATAATACTAAAAAGAAGTTCATTTACAGAGAGTTTTTACCTCCAATGGGGGAGCAACACCACAGTGTAAACTCATTTTCCTATGAGCTTAGGAAGTTGAATTGATCCTACAACATATTAGGTTTCATTGTTAGAAATCAGAGTGTACTCTTTCCTTTCCATAGACCTAATTTTTCTTTTGGCTATTGTGGGCACAAAGACAATTCTGTAGTCTTCCACTCTTGAGCTTTCTATTTGTACTCAACATCTGGAGATGGCTAGAAAAAAGTGGTGTTTTTTTTTTTTTTTTAAATGGTACCGGGGATTGAACTCAGGACCTTGTGCTTGCCAGGCAAAGAGTTATTCTACTGAGCTATCTCCTCAGACCCTAGAGACAACAATATTAGCTGGGATTATTCACTCATAATTGTTAGAAAACTGAGGGGCAAAAATATCAGATTTTTCACCAAAGATCTCAGCCTGAAATATAAAAGTGGGTAGATCTTGAAATTTTCCTTGAAAATGTTTAATACTCTGAAATATCTAGAACTTTCCAACAGATTCCCTGAGTCTCCATTAGTGAAAATTCAGCTTGCAAAACATGCAGGGAGCTGATGTAAAGCTGAAGTCTTGCAACTCACTAGAACTTTCCATGGGTCTCTTCTGCTCTTTAATTTTATCCTGTAGTCAAATAGAGAAGACATCTTGGTGAGATGTAAGCACAGGACTTTCTCTGAGTCACAAAAGAGTTCCTGGAAAGGGCAGTGATGAGATCAAGTAGGCCACCAGCCGTCAACACACTGACTCTATTTAAAAATTTTCTTTTTATTTATTTGTTGGATACAGGGTCTCACTACACAGTCCAGACTAATAGAGATCCTCCTGTCTCAGCCTCCCCAGTGCTGAGACTACAGGTGTATGCCACCAAAGTCGGGGCTGGCAGGTCATATACTACTAGAGATCAAACTTGGGTCTTTGCACTTGCCAGACATGTGCTTAGACCGCTGAGCTATCTCCTAGACCCCAAACATGGACCCTTATGTCCACTGGCTTCTGAGTGCTTCACACACAGCTCTGAGGTAACTTTGCCTTGATGATCTGCTCAAGTGCTCTCTGTGGTACAATAACATGCCAAAAATGTTTCAACTCACCCATGAGAAAGTTACTTATTGGGAATAGAAGAACATGAAAAATAATTAAGCTTCAGGGAAGCTTGCATTAAGGGCTTTCAGGAAAGAAAACAATTCTTTTCATAGTAGAACTCAAAAGTGGTAGTAGGGATATTTGACTGAAGCCTGGTTTAATGCTTGAAGCAGAACAAGAATGTAGGCTGGTGCTCCGCCAATAGTAGTAATTAATCAGCTTCAACACCTGTCGGGAGTGCTTGCTTTCTCAGTGTACACTGGCGAGAAACAGTGACAGGAATGAGGAAAAGCTAGACAAAAGACAGGAGCAGGGTCAGGTGGAGGTGTGTTTGTCTGGTGGACAAAGGACCTGAACAATAAGAGTAGAAGTGTTTACTTATATCCTTGAAAAATTAACACCACAAGACACAAGGTTGCCTAGCTACTAATGACTGAAATTGTCCAGGTAGGATGCTTTTCTCAAGTCTGAGTAGCTCAACTGCTGTGGGCACTGCGGCTTTGTCCTGCCCTCACACTTATGACCAATTTCCAGCGTCAGCCTCTCCCAACAAATGGATGCTTGCCAAATGCCTGCCATAAAGATGTCACTCTGCAAGAGGTAGAAATACAGTAAAGAACCTGCCAATGGAAATTCTAGATCTAGAAAATTCAGAGTGGAATGGAGAAGATGACCTCTATGGTAGTTACAGACAGAAAAAAACAACTGTAAGCAGTAGTTAATTTTAATTCTTAGCTATTATTAGACTTTGAGTATCTTTCAGGCAAATAAAGACCAAAATGTGTAAAAGATATTGTGAAATAGGAAGAAACTATTCAACAGGGAAGAGGAGCTAGGGATCAGAGAGGGGAGAAAGGAAGGAAGGGAAAAGAAAAAATGAGAAAAGAAACATAAAATGGAACAAAGTTTTATAAATAAGATAGGGAAAAGTGGTTGAAGGGAAGGAGAGGAATAGGGAAAAAAGAAGACTCAAGATACATTATGTACAGGTACAAATTCCCTATGATGAATGTGGTCTATCTGTTTATGTTCTCTATCTATCTATCTATCTATCTATCTATCTATCTATCTATCTATCTATCTATCTAGTACCAATAAACTTAATTATAAAAAATGAATAGTAGCAGTTCATCTGAGGTGATTAAAGAAACAGGATTTTCTTTTTTAAAATTTTATTTTTGACTAATTAATTAATTAATTAATTTTAAAAATGTATTTGGTTGTTACAGGGTTTCACTATACAGCGTGGACTCATAGTGACCTTCCTCCGCAGCTCTGGGATTAGAGGCGGGGCTGGTGTGGCATGCGGCGCTGGGGACAGAACCGAGGTCCCTGCACTTGCCGAAGCAGGCTCTTTAGCCTGCTGGGCTATCTTGCCAGCCCACAAACAGGACTTTCACAAAAAAGTGTGAACACTCTTCTGTGTCCTGGGAACACTCTGCTCCATGAATTCCTAACGATATAGTGATTTGAGAAGTTTGGCTTTTCCTCCCTTAACATGTGTCAGTAGCCATAATATTACTCTTATTTGGCTTCAGATTACACTTTCAACCCATAGGTATTGTGGAAATTCTTTTGCTTTTAATAGCTTCTTAATAAAATATTTCCCATCTGGTTTTATTAACTTCCTTTAAAGCGCACAGTGCTTTGCATTTTTATAAGTCTTGTGGGTCCTGTTTGTTAATTTATGGGAATGATGTTTCATTTTCATATCACACATTTTAAAGCTGTTATTTATTATTTCCTCCCCCACCCTTTGTTGAAGCCATTTATATTTTATGTGGTTACATTCGTGGTTCACATCACTCGCTCTGAAGTCTGTTAATGTAACATCAATAATGTGTATTTCAATTGACTTTCTTTCCCTGGAAGCCATGCCAGAGCAACCCTAAGGAAACAAGATGCACAAAAACAAGGACGAGAGAGTGGGAAATAATTAGAATCTTTTCCTGAAAGGCATGCCAAGGGTCTACTCTTTTGGCAACTTTATATAAGTCAAAACAATTTATGTGTAATTATACATATTAAAATACATATTCATAATTGATTAAAATGTACAAGTAATGAATTTTTCTATAAGCTGTTTTTGTTCACTTGGATTGTTTATACTGAATGGAAATAAATACTAAGCTCCTTTTTGTTCCTGATCATTTAGAGAAATTAGACATCGGCAATTTTACTGTTGAATATTACAAATATAGCATGAGGCAGTATCAGTATAAATATGTGCATATGTATTATACATAAATGAATAAACCAAATATAATTGTCCTATAGAAGAGCCAAAAACACTCAGGGTTGAGACTTGTCTGAAAAGCCCACAACCGTCATTTACAAACTTTTACAGATCCAATTATTTAAAACATTAGATATAGCTCAATGCCACAGCCAGCCCCTGTGTGGCAAGCACAAGGTCTGAGTTCAATTTCCAGTACCAAAATAACATGATGATGGTGATGATGGTGATGATGATGATGATGATGATGATGATGATGATGATGATGATGAAGTCATGGCCTATGCAAGCACCCTTTTAGTCATTTAGGGCTAGCCTGCTTTCCTTCCCTGGCAACCCATGCTCCCATTTCTTTTGACCACTCTAAGACAGACTCTTCTTCTGTCTGTCCTTCGAAGTGCTGGCCCCAGAGAATCCCAGTTGTTCCCTGAAGCAACATGATAGTTATGTACAAATGTAAAGATCATGCAGCCTGCTAAGTCTGGCTGACACCTTCATTTTAATGAAAACTGATGTTAGAAACCTTATTTGAATAAATACATATTTGTGAAATAGCATTTTTAAAAATCTTAATTTGATTTTGAATAGTAAAAACAGAAGCAAAAGCAAATGGGAAAAAATGACAGAAACAGGGTAGCGTACAACAATATATATGTTACAGATGTTCAAAACAGGAATAGCTAATTAACAATGGTTGCTATATTATCTATTTTTAACATAAAGTCTGTTGCTCAGATTTACAGATATAGTTATGCAGCATTGGACAAATTATTGAATATTAAAGGTTGCTTTCAAGAAATCTTAATTCTTTTCCTGGCTTTTTAAAAATTACTTTTAAGACAGTATAATAATTCAAAAGACATTAGAAGCAGTACACTTTATTTTTCATTTATGTATTCGGCACAGGGTTTCACTACACAGCTCTGACTCATAGTGATCCTCCTGTTTTCAGCCTCCCCAGCACTGGGATTACAGATATGAGTCACCATGCCCAAACTTCTTTGCTGTTTTAGTGTGCCCCACGGGTGGGGACATGGCATGCAGGACCAGGGGTTGAACACTTCTCCCTGAGTTTGCCAAAGCAGGAGCTCAGTCCACTAAGATATCTCGCTTGCCCTAAACAGTACACATTTGGACCAAGATGAGAGGTTTTGAAGCATGGGTTTTAATTGCACATTGCTGTCCTTGATGTAATTGTTCAGATCACAAATATCAGCATACAAAGTCAAGGTGACAATTCTAAACTTTAGCTGTTATTAAAAGAAAACTGATGGAAATTGTTAGTAAAATTATTTCAACCAGCCACATGATTTTCACCCCTTACATTTTCCGTATCTTTTCTCCTTTGTCTCATCTTTGTTGTTTAATCCTTAAGTTCAGTTTCTTTCCATTTTACTATATCGATCACACTTTTCAGTTTTTATGAATTCTTTCAGGTTCTTACACTAGGGAGACAATACAATAGTTACACATGTGATTTATTTCACTTATGAGGACAGCATCTAGATGCATCCACTTAACTATAAAGGCTTGGATTTTTGTCTTTATAGCTGAGTAGTATTCCATTGTATAAAAATACTGTATCTTTTTCATCCATTCCTCAAATGATGGGTGTTTTGACTGTTTCCAAGATTTGGCTATGACAGATTGTGCTGATATAAACATGGGTGCACATATATCACTGTTGTATGATGTTTTCAGCAACTGGGAAAATAGCCAGAAGAGCTGGATTGAATGGGATTTCTAGTCAAAGATTTTTGAGGAGTCTCCACACTGATTTCCGTAGTGGTTGTGCTGGTCTACCTTCCCACCATCAGTGGAGGAGGATTCTTTTTTCCCCCCAAAGCCTATCTAGCATTTGTTATTAGTTGGTTTCTTTATGATAGCCATTCTTTCTGGGGTGAGGTGGTATCTCAATGTTGTTTTAATTTGCAATTTCTCAAATAGCAAGTGTTATTCATGTATTTATTTTCTACTTATATTTCTTCCACTGAGAATTCTGTACTCATCTCAGATGCCCATTTTTGAATTGGGTTTTTAAATTTTGAAGGCTGAATTTTATTTTGTTCTTTACATAATTTAGATAGAAGTCCTTTGTCTGAGTGATCATTAGTTATGATATTTTCCCTATTCAGGGGTTGTCTTCACTCTGTTGGTGATTTTTTTTTTTTTTTTTTGGACATGCAGAAACTTCTCGAGAAGGTGAGATCCCAGTTGGTTATTCTTTGGAGTATTTCCCATGTAGTTTGTTTTTTGTTCATGAACTGTCTGGCTACTCCTATGTCTTCAAGGTTTTCACTTATTTTTTCATCCAGGAGATTTAGTGTTTTGTTTTAGTATTCAGATCTTTAGTTTAGTACATAGTGATAGACCTGGGTACAGTTTTAATTTTCAGCATGTGGAGAGCCAGTTTTTCCAGCAACATTTGTTAAAGAGGCTCTCTCCCTTCCAATGAACATGTTTGGCTTCTTTGTCAAAGATACGATGGTTGAGTGTGTTTGTAGTTGTATTTCCTCTTTCATTCTGTTCTCATGATCCTTGGGTTTGTTTTTTTGTCAGTACCTTGCTGATTTTATCAAAGTAGCATTGTAGCATAATTTCATGTCAGGGACTGTAATATCTCCTTCATTGCCTTTGTTGCTCAAGATTGCCTTTGCTGTGCCAGGTCTTTTCCTGTTCCAAATAAATGTTAAGAATGTTTTCTCTAGGTCTCTGAGGTACGTTGAGGGTATTTTGATAGGAATTGCATTAAATCTGTATAGCAATTTTGGGAGTATGGCCTTTGTTGGAGTATTGGTTCTTTCTATCCAAGAGCAAGGAATATCTTTCAGTTTTCTGAAATCCTCTATCTCTTTTTTTTAGAGGGTTGTAATTTTGATTGTATAGCTCTTTTACTTTTTTTGTTAGATTAATTCCTAAGTATTTCATTTTTTTAGATGCTGTTGTGAAGGGTATCGTTTCTCTAATGCCTCTCTTAGTGAGTTTGTTATCTTTGTAGTGGAATGCTTTTTTTTTTCTTTCTTTCTTCTTCTTCTTTTTTTTTTTTTTTCTTCAGAACTGGGGATTGTACTTAGGCCCTTGTGCTTGCCAGGGAAGTGTTTATGCCACTGAGCTACCTCCTGGCCCACAGAATGCTTTTGATTTTTGTGTTGAGTTTGTTTATTAATTTTAGGAGCTTCTTGGTGGAGATTTTTTGGTCTTCCAAGTAGAGTATCATGTCATCTGCAAATAATGATAGTTAAACTTCTTTACCTGTTCTTATTCCTTTTATTTTCCTCTCTCTTGCTTAATGGCTCTAGCTAATGATTACAGAACTATATTGAATAGGAGTGGTGATAGAGGAAATCTTTGTCTTGTACCTGATTTGAAAGTAAAAACTTTCAGCTTTTCTCCATTTAGAATTACGATGACTGTTTGTTTGTCATAGATGGCTTTTATCAGACTGAGGTTTAGACCATCTATTCTAATTTTCTGTATGGATTTGATCATGAATGAATGTTGGTCTTTGTCACAAGCCTTTTCTGCATCCATTGAGATGATCATGTGGTTTTTAGTTTTGGCTCTATTCATATAGTGTTTTACACTTATAGATATGCTTATTTTGAAAAATTCTTGCATCCCTGGAATGAACACTACCTGGACATGGTGTGTAATCTTCTTGATGATTTGCTATTATTTTATTGAGGATTTTTACATGTTTGTTCTAGAGGAAGTTTGGCCTGTAATTCTCTCTTTTGGTTGGATCTTTCTCTGGCTTCAGTATCAATATAGTACTTGCCCCTAGGAATGATTTTGAGATTATTGCTTCCTTTTTAATCTAATTGAAGAGTTTAAGGATGACTAAATCTTCTCTAAATTTCCTGTAAAATTTCTGTATGACTCCATCAGGACCGGGGCTTTTCTTTGTTGGTAAGTTTTTTTTTTTTTTTTTCACTACATTTTTCAATTTCCTTGGCTGAGATTGGGTTATTCAGAGGTTTTATACATTTTTGATTCAGTTTTGCCATTTTGTATCTATCTAGGAATCTGTCCATTTGTTCTTTGTCTTTGATCCTGTGAGAGTAAAGATTTTTGAAATAGCTATTGATGATCTGAATTTACAAAGATGTGTTGTCATGGCTTGTGTCTAGTTGCCCCCTCAAAGTCTTATGCAGTCTTGGGGCAGAGAGTTTTAGTGTTTGTGATTAATTCATAATCCACTGGGATTATGGCTGATCCAAGACTGGGATTGTGGACCTTAGTACTACTGGGATTATGAGTATGTGTACTTGTGGGGTAGAGAGCCTGAATGCAAATAGGAGAGACAGAGAGACAGATCTCTCTCTCTCTCTCTCTCTCTCTCTCTCTCTCTCTCTCTCTCTCTCTCTCTCTCTCTCTCTCTCTCTCTCTGTGTTGCTGTTAGACCTGCATTTTGCTCTTGCTCTTTGCTGCTGCCATGAATGGATGCCCTGGGCCCTGTGCCGCTCTGCCTTGGAGCCATCTGAGTGTGAACTGAAACTTTGAATAACTGTGAGCTAAATAAACCTTTCCTTCCTTAATTCTGGGTGTCAGGTATTTGTCCCAGCAAAAAGAAAAGAGTAACTGAGACATGTATAGTAATTTCTCCCTTTTCATTCCTTATTGCTTGAATTTGAGTTTTTTCTTTCTTTTTTAGGTGGTTGGCTAGGTATCTATCAATTTTATTTAATCTTTCATAGAACCAGCTTTTGTTTGTTGTTTGTTTATTTATTTATTTATTTTTAGCCAACTTAGACCACCCTAGGGGTGGTGTGCCATGGCATGTGGATCCTGGAATTGAACTGCACTCCCTATGCTTTGCCTAAGCTTGCGTAAGCAGGAGCTTTAGACTGCTGAGATATCTCACTGACCCTAGAATCAGCTTTTGTATTCATTAATTCTTTATATTCCTTTCTTTGTCACAACTGCATTAATTTCTGCTCTAATCTTTATAATTTTCTCCCATTTTTGGGCTTTGGTCTTGGTTTGCTCTTCTTTTTCTAGAAGCTTGAGGTACAGCATTAGGTTATTTGTGGTAGCTCTGTTTTCCTAGTGTATGAGTTCACCATTATGAATTTCCCTCTGAGAACTACTTTTTTTCATCTCACAAATTCTGGTAAGTTGTGTTTGAATTTTCGTTGCACTATAGGTATTGTTTAGTTTATTTTTAATTTCATCTGTAACTCATTGGTTGCTGAGGAGAGTGTTATTTAATTTCCATATGTTTATGGGGATTTTGTGGCTTCTTTTGTTGTTAATTTCCAGTTTCATTGCACTGTGGTCTGGTAATATGCGTGGGATAATTTCTGTTTTCTTGCATATTCTGCAGCATGATGTATGGACTAGTATGTGGTCTATTTTAGAAAACATTCCATGTGCAGCTGAAAACAATGTGTATTCAGGCCAGGTAAATGGCTCAGTAGAGTAAGTGCTTGCCTGGCAGCACATGGGCTTTACTTCAACACCCAGTTCTGGAAAAAACAAAACAAAACAAAACAAAAAAAAAAAAAAACAGGAAGAAAATGTGTATTCAGATGTGGTTGGGTGGAACACTCTGTGTATGTTCACAAAGTCCGTTTGTTCAAAGTTCTGGCTCAGTTCTGCTTCTTCTTTGACAATATTTGTCTGCTGGATCTATCTTTTTGAGATAAAGGGATGTTAAATTCCCTTGTTAAAATTATGATAATGGTTATTAGATTTTTCATGTTCTTTTAAATTTGTCTTATATAGTTGGGTGATCCCATTTTTGGTGCATACATATTTATGACTGTTACCTCTTCTTCTTTATATTTTCCCCCTAACCAGTATATAGTGACCTTCTTTATCTCATTTGATCATTCTCAGTTTGAAGTTCAGGTGGTCTATGAACAGAATATCTACCCATGCTTTTTTTGATGCCCAGGAGCATGTAGTATTGTTTTCCATCCTTTGACTTTTAGTCTATGTGTTTCTTTCTGGGTTAACTATGTTTTTTGTATACAGCATATTGTTAGA
>NW_004524705.1:6592232-6610139 GCF_000260255.1 Octodon degus | reverse complement strand
CTTCCTTCCTTCCTTCCTTCCTTCCTTCCTTCCTTCCTTCCGTCCTCCCTCCCTCCCCCCTCCTTATCTTTCTTTCTTTCTTTCTTTCTTTCTTTCTTTCTTTCTTTCTTTCTTTCTTTCTTGTTTCTTTTTTTTCTGTGGCTGGCTCAGCCTGCCCTGTGAGCTGGCCTAGTGTGGCATGTGGTGCCTTAGATCAAATCGTGGTCCCTACTCTAGTCTATGCTTGCCTAAGCAGGTGCGTTAGACCACTGAGCTATCTTGTCAGCCCCTGGATTTTGTTTCTTAATCCACTCTACAAGGCTATTTCTTTTAATTGGTGAATTGAGTTCATTTACATTGGTAGGTATAATTGATATGTATTGACTTATGTTTGTCATATCATTTTCCTGCCTACTTTTCTCCTATATTTAATTGTTTTCCATGCTTGGTGGGATCTTTCTGTTGTCATTTCTGGAATTGTGGGCATTTTGATCCCTTTCCATAATATCTTTTAATACTCTGTGTAGGGCAGCTTTGTTTGTCATAAATTTCTTTAGTTGTTCTTTGTCATGGAAGTATTCCACTTTACATAAAAACTAGAAAGAAAGTTTTGCAGAGTATGTCAGTCTAGGTTGGAATTTGTTTTATTTTTTGTTTTTAGTACAGGGTCTACAGGGTCTCATTACTCATATCAGACTTGTAATGATTCTCCTGTTTTCAGCTTACCAAGAGCTGGGATTATAGGCATGTGCCACCATGCCCAATCTCAATTACAGTCTCAGTGCACCCCGAGGTCAGGGTTGGCACAGCATGCCAGGGATTGAACCCTGGCTGCTGTGCTCTGCTAAGCAGGTGCTTTAGTCCTCTGGGGTATTTGGCTGGCCCTAGAATTTGTTTTCTTGTAGGATTTGAAGTACTTTGCTCCTTGTACTTCTTGACTTGATGGTTTGTGAGGAGAAATCTGCTGTTATTCTGATGGGTTTTCCTTTAAATGTGATCTGTTTCTTTTCTCTAGTAGCTTTTATTTTTATTTTTTTTAATTTTATTTATTTATGTGTGTGTGTGTGTGTGTGTGTGTGTGTGGCCAGCTCAGCCCACCACAGGGCAGGGCTGGCTGGCATGTGGTCCTGGGGGATTGAACCGCGTTCCCTGTGCTTTGCTAAGCTTGTTCTAAGTAGGTGCTTTAGACACTGAGCCATCTCACCAGCCCTCTAGTAGCTTTTAGTAGATTGTTCTTGTGCTGGATTTCTGGGATCTTGATTATTATGTGTGGGTATAGTTTTAATTGGGTCACTATTCTTTGGAGTTCTGTATGCCTCACTTAACTGAGCTTCAGATTGTTTCCCCATATTTGGGAAGTTTTTAATTACTTCTGCCCATATTCTTTTTATATCATTTGTGTTGACTCCTTTCTCATTGATGCCTATTAGTCTTATGATGATCATCTTTGCCTCATCTTGCAAATATTGAATTATTATTTCCTGTATCCTAGTAGATTTTAAGAGATAATTCCTCACCTTTCCCTAGCTGCAAAGATATTTTTAAGAACTTAAAGTCTATCTTCCCTTTCATTCAACAATTTTGCCAACTTTTGTGGAGTTTTTAATTTCCTGTATTTCTCTTTGAATCTGTTTCTTTCATTCTATTACTTTTTCTATGTTGCTCATGCAGGGTTTCCTTTATTTTTCTATTGTTTCCTATTTTTTAAGTCTTTGTCTTTTTTAGAAATGCTTACTAATTCTTTTATTATGGTTATCATTTGCTTTTTCACTTGTGAGATTATTTCTGATCTGATGTGCACTATACCCTTCTGTAGCTGTTTCTTTACTTCAGTTGCTATTATTTCAGAGATTTCTGGTATTTGACTTCCAATTTGTTCTATGCTGATTTCTCTTTAGTTTGGCCTGTGTGGGCTTGGGGCCTGAGATTGCCTTTTGCCTCTTCTTTTTGTCATTTTTCTATATAACAGAGAATTCTTTATTTTTATTTCTGTAATACCTTTTAGTGAAAGTCTGATAACAAGTAGCTGTATCACTGTAGCCAGACACTCTTTGCAAAGAATCTGTTTTTTCGGTACCTCTTCTGCATCAGAGATTCTTGTTTTGTGTGTGTCCCAAGATTTTGCCTTCTCCTGATTGAGAGTGAAGTATTAGTTTCTGTTTAGCATGGTCCTCTGTCCTTTAGTGTAAGGCTTTGGTGAGGTAATTACCTAATCACCTCCTGGTATGATTACCCAAGGGAGAGCACCTGGTTAAGGCAGATATGGTTTCCTATATACTGTAGTATAATTATATAATGCTAATAACAGCTATTGAAATTTGGAAGTCGACTTACTTTTATAGCTAATTGGTTTGTAGTTTAGACCATAGAAGCAAACATTATAGTTGTGTAACAAAGTGGGTCTTAAATTGGGAATTTGTTTTTAAATTAGTCCTCCTGAGTTCTGTTTGGGCACCTCCCCTTCATACACTTGGAGTCTTCTACGCAAACTAGCTCAACCCAGTTACTTGCTGCCGCCTCTGTGCTATGAGGATGTTCCTGTAGGTCTGGGCCTATGTTTGGGCTCAGTTGGGCCCGGTAGTGTGCCTTAGCTCACCGGGTCTAGATCTACTGAACATAAACTTGACTGGCTGGACCTGGCTTGGGTCTGGTTGCTGTGTTAAGCTCCTTCTAGCCGAGCCCCTTCCAAGTGGACTGCTGGGCCCTGCTGGCTGCCTGTCACATGGCTTCTTCCCAATAGGCCCATCTAGGTGCAGTGGATCAAATAGTCCTTTGTTATTGTTATTTAAATAGACAATGATATTTAAATATGCAAACATCCTTATATGATCATGATATGTAATTGTTTGAGTGGATCAAACAGCTAAAATGAATGCTTATAAATTTTGTTTTCATTTTTTTATAATTTTTCTGCCATGATTAATTAATTCAATAACACTTTTGGCACATTATTTTCTTCTACTAAGTCTTTCTAATTAAATGCAAAAGTTCCTAGACTTTTTAAGTTTCCTTTTAATTGGCCTGTACAATTGTTATATGATTTAATTAATAATTATCACTATTACAAAAATATTTGGACATTATCACAAAGCACCCTGAGCTCATCATTCTATAACCTAAGTGACTGTAGTAGAGATAATTTGTTTCCCTAAAAGTGGAACTTACTGCTAAGCATTCAATGTTAGTATGTTCCAACAAGGGCTGGGAGCAGAGGAAGTAGAGTTAATAACACCATTAAGGGTAGAAATGGGACTTCACCTCCTGTTCATTTATGGAAGCCTGATCACCCAGTGTGATTATATTTGGACATATGTCCTTTTCAAAAGGTAATTTATCTTAAATAAGTTCTTAAGTGTGGCTCACTTTTCAATGGTACTGATGTCCTCATAAGAAGAGCCCACAGGAGTGCATGCTGGCAGAGGAACGGTGTTTGAGGACCCAGGGCAGAGAGAACCCTTGGCAAAGCAGAAAGAGCAGAGGCCTCCAGAAACCAACATTGTTGGCACTCAGATGTTGGACTTTCATTGTCAGCAGTATAAGAAAGTAAATTTCTGTTGCATGAGCTGTTCCATCTGTGATACCTGTGTAACAGCACCTTCAGTAGCTTAATGCCAACACAGACTCAGCATGATTTACACAGGAAGAAGAGATCACAGCGAGCTGAGCTCAACTGAGAGAGCCTCTATCATCGGGGAGTTTTTATGTATAAGTGGTTCCTGTTCATGGCTGTAACTTGAAGCATAATACTGTTTTCCTTGGATTTTAATTCTTGTCTTTCAGTGCCTTTGATTTTGATGGTCAGAAATGCACCTGGAAATATTGTTGTATCCTGTATACACAATGTTTTTTTCTGCTGCCTTAACAGATGAATTGACAGATTTACTGGAAAAAGAATTCATGGATACCTTCTTCTCCTGACTGTGATAAATATTGCCTCATGCTGTCCTGGCATTTAGTGTTATACAGAAGAGTGGACCAATTGTATCTTATTTCTCTATACATATTATTTTTTTTGTCTATAGATGGCTATAAGAGTCTATGTTTGCCTTTTAACTGTGATAATTCATTAGACTTTTCTATTTCTTTCTTTTTATATTAAGTTATTGAAACATAACACTCACTAATTTCACAATGAGGCTTTATTCGATGAGGAAAATTTCACAGTCTTTACTTGAAGCTTCATCTACTTTTATGTATTTTGATTAAGTGTTGGGAGTCTGCTTTCCATATGACTTGCTCTATTTTGTCTTATTTTTATTGTTTTCCCTTCTCTTTATGTTTTAGTAAAATGTCTCATATTTTCTGAATATCACTAATTTGATATTCTGCAAAATCTTATAAACTTTCCACATCATCATACATAAAACTCAAAAGCCATAGCTTTGAAATAAGTGTACTCAGTTATTCCCAATGTTAACTTCACAATTTATGAATAATGTATTCTAGATTTATATGTATAGTTCTTCTGTGTGAACCTAAAGGAGGTATTTAAAACACTGTTTTCTATTTGTGCAATCTATATCAAAGGAAAGGATTTTATAGTTTTCCAGAACTACAGATTGCATTCCTGGAAATTCAGATTTTCTATTTATGCTATGATGCTTCTGATTTTAATCATTTTTATGGTAGACACTTTATTCCAGCTGTACCGCTCAATGTCTGGGTGATCTTCTGTGAGCCACTTCAATTTCTGTGCCTAAATTCTCTTATCTATAAGACAAGGTGGATGATCATAATCTTCATCTCAGGCATCGATTGAGGATGAAGTCAATCGGTACTTTTCTTCACCTTTGTTACTAAGATGAATGCCTGGAATACATGGAAATTCAATGATCATTATGTTGAAATGAATGAATAAGATATACTGGTTTCCAGGAGAAAAAAAATATTTTCTATTTCTAACTTACTCTGGGTAAGTGGTAATTTTCTATCAGTTCTTTTCGAGATACATTCTATAGTAGTTAAAACAATTTTCTGGTAATTTTAGCCAAATATTCTCATTTTGAGAACAAAAATGTTTTACAAATGTGTGTAGAATTCTAGCTGGTTGGTCTCCCAGAATGCAGATTGCAAACCCTAGGTGAATGGTGGGAAAGGGAGTTTTATGGTTTGGACTGCAAAATGTCTCAAAACTCGCACACTGACAGTCGAGCTGCATAATGGTGGTGCTAGAGTCAGCGGTGGATTCGTGCAACGACTTTTGTATCTGCGCTGCACTGGGGCCTGGTTGGAGGCAGGGTCACTGGGTCGAGTCCTGGGGGTTGTGTCTCCTTCCTGGGCTCCGCCTTCCTCTTTAGCCTCTCTGATTGGACCAGCTGTCCTCTGCGCCGAGTCTTCCTCCCTGGCAGCCTGTTTCTGCTTTGCAGCTGGCTGACTGTGACTGAATTCTCTAGAAACTATGAGTCAAAATAACCCTGCCCCACACCACACCCCTTTCAGTTGAATGTGTGCATCCAGTCAGTAAGTAACTGAGACCTAGTGTTGTTAGCATCTTTCGTGTTCCCTGACCTTCTTTCCTTGTTTTCTAGTTTCATTTTGATCTGTCCAGCATTGAAATTTGGCAATACGTAGGAGGAGTGAAGAGCACCAACAGAGGAAAGGTCTTGACTATGTAACCCCGCAGATGTGAGGTCTGACTTGGTTTTGTGGTAAACGTTTGTGATGTCATTGGGAAGAAGCCCGTGTGACCACGGTGTTCAGTTTCACCAGCGTGAATGGTGAAGTCCTTTCCAAATCTCCTTGATGCCCACCCTTCCCAAGGGCCAGAAGCTTGCTGTGGGCTCCTCGCTTTGCCAGGTCAGGACTTTCTAGCCTCAAGGCTCTTTCAGGACTGTAGCTGACACCACTACATCCTCTGAGCCTTTGCCGGGACCAACAGGGAAGAGAATTCAGGGACAATAGTGAGAACACTGCAATAATTTGTCTTTGTGCTTTGACTCTCACACTAAGTGTTAATTGATAACTGGTAGATTCACTGTAACAAGCAGGAAGGTTTCACAGGCTTTGTTGCTTCAATCCCTGTGATCTCTAGAGTTTTGATGATAGTGCCTGACAGAAGAGCGAGCTCCTAGAGATTCTAGGGCAAGGTGTGCAAAGCTGGCTAGATGGAGCTGACCAGACTGAGATGAGCAGTGGCTTCTATGGCCAAGTGGGGCATCAGTGCGGAGGCACCACGACCCCAGTGAGCTCCCAGAGGCAGCAGTGGCCATGGAGGACACCAGGAGGGAGGGCTGACTGCCTAGCTTAGCTGAGCATTAGGTGCACATCTGAGTTAGAATGACTTAGAGCGTCAGGGACTTCTGTGTTTATTTAGAGACACTGATGTACATGTATATCTGGATCTGCACCGCTAAAGCATCAGCCCCCGAGTGAGTCACCAAAATCATGATCACTCATTCTGCTCTGTGGAGTTAATAGGCTCTTCAGAAACATGGATTAATTGTGGATTTCAACAACCCATGGACAATAATACAATAGGCTGTGTGTCTGTCTGTGTGTCTATCTCTCTGTGTCTATCTATCTATCTATCTATCTATCTATCTATCTATCTAGAATGAGATGAATGAGCGAGAGAGAGAGAGAGAGAGAGAGAGAGAGAGAGAGAGAGAGCAAGAGAGATCCAAAGAGAGACAGGAAAGGAAAGAACCACTACTCAGCCTGAGAAACTCCTTCTCATTTCAAAGTAATTTAAGAATCTGTGCTAATATTTAGAATATTTAGCTATGTTTTCATAATTTTACTGCCCCTGAAGAAAATGAAATTTTAGTGTAATTTCATATTTTCCTGTTAATCAAAAGATTATAGTTTTATACTATATGTAATAATATGCAGTAGCATTAAGCAATTGCTAAACTTTGAATTCTAAGCAGATAAAGAGGATTTTTCTCCTGCATTTCTTTACTAGAATGACAACATTAATAAATAAAACTATAGCTGGAAAACATCTGTATTCTTCTCACCTGTGTTCATAAAAATTATGTAGTATCACAACATATCTTACCAGATATTAATAAAGTCATGTTGTAAGGTCAGTGCTCCTGGAACTTGGATTACTCATATGTTTTTGAAAAATCTGTTATTCCTCCTGCAAGGAGTGCTTTTGTCTCACATGACACTTATTATAATCATTCCCATCTTTTATAGCCAGATTCGTGTTCTCTTCTCTAAAAAACTTTCACAATAGTAACCAGAAACAAATTCTCCTTTGTAACATCATAAATAATTCTGATGTACTTTATGTTGTATTTTTTATGTGCTGATCTGTGGTATCTATATTTCCATAGTGGTTTTAGCTTTATTACCAGATCTGAGCACACAGTATTTCCCATGGTAATTTCCATCGCACTATGTGGAGCTGATGCTCTGCAGAGTGATTGAGTTTGATGTTTGATCTGATTATGGATACTTCTAGTAAAAATTAAAAATAGGAAGGGGGACTTTTGGATCTACCACTTATGAAAAGAAACACTCCTTAATAGAAAAGGAGGTAAAGAATGATAATAACAATTTTACCAAAAAGAAAAACCAAATGATCACCTTGTATATAGAAAGGGATTCCAAGTCCGCTGGGTGTTCTGAGGAATGAATGGGAATATCAGGACATAAGGCGATTTTCCATCTGTCAGATAGGTGCACCTGAGAAAGAATGACAGCTGGTCTGGTCAGCACACCGTGCCCTAGCTTTTGGGGCAAGGTGAAGTTGGAGTTTTTTGAAAGCTATATGATAATGTATTTAGATTTTAAAAATATACATTTACATTTTAAACTTGTAACCATATTTCTGAGAATGTATCCTATAAAAATAACCAGAAAAACATACTGTAAAGTTGATAATTACAGCTTTAATATGGGAAAAACTGAAAATACAGTAAGTGTTCTAATTTATTAGGGAAATGGCTAAACATATCTTTTAGCTAAATAAATTTTAATATAATTTGAAATTATGCAGTCATTAACAGAGTTAATGATTTCTTCTGAGCAAAATGATATTAGGAAATTATATGAAAAAAGTCTTTTGGGAAGGGCCCGTAAATAAAGATCTTCCCTCAGCCATCTGTTGTGACACAAATGTCACCTTCTCTGACCTCTTCTAGTATTTTTTTTTGTAAAATCTAGTGTTTGGTGACGTGCTCCTTATGTCTGCAGCCAGCTGTGCTCCCATGTGTAACTCGCCTTCTTAGCCCCTTGACCTTTTATGCTTTTTCTCCACAATGTTAAGTGTTATTCTTTGTACATAGTAGGCAGGCAAGACCTCTTTTAGCATTGGTTGTTTTCCTGGATCCCAGATGGAAGGCCCCTAAGAAAACAGTTCCTTATTATTGTCTGTTTTGCCCTTGGTATTAGAGTTGTTCTATTTAAATTCTCAATCATTTACTGAAAACATGGAAAATTTATTCATTGATGAACATAACAAAAATCTAAAGCCAAAGCCATTGATAAACAACTGAACATAGATGTCTGCTTTCCAGTAACAAACAGCTTAAGGGAATACTCAGGTTGTTCAAGATTCAGTAAATCCCCCCAGACAAAGAAAATTATGCCACAGCTTATGTGATCAGATCAAAACAATAGTCGTTTTCTCCACCAATGATTCCTATCAAATGAACTGCATGCTCACAGTGTCTCATAATGAATTGGGTTTAGTAAATGATGCATTCTTCCTAACTTTTTAATGTGCACTCTTTCAAGACTGGCCTGTCCCCAGAAAGGAATTCTTCAAGCAGCCTCTGCACATCAGAAATGGAAGCAAAATGAATGAAATTGGGGTGGCTGGAGCATAACTAGTGGTAATGGGATTGGTCTAGCTTCACTTTCTGTCACCACCCAGACAGCAAAAATCACTCACCAGAGGCTCAGTGTTATCTTTTTCCCTGGGCTTTGGTTTCTTCCATAAGTATTAGATATTGACTCCTGACAAGAACTGGACAGAGTTTGTCATCAATCTTCGGACTGCTCTGGTGCATCAGAAACTGTATTTCTAAAACAGAGTATGAGAAATGAGACCGCTGAGGGTAGCCAAATGTGCATGTGCAGACTCAGATGCACCCAAAGATTTGTGTCAGGGACCCTTGGTAATGCACTCGACAATTTTATTTAATCTTTAATCTTGGTAATATGGCAAATGGCAAATAACAGGAGAAACAAATCAAGAGTGACACTATAGATGACTTCATTTTTGACAAGCCATGCAGATCAATTATATTTAATAAATAGACATTAAATCTATATTTTAAACTGAACATCAAAAGTAATCTTTACCCACTCAACCAAAGTGAACAGGCACTTTTCTAGTAAAAAAACAAACTTGAACTTTGGACGGATAATACATAGTTAATCCCAATGACTTTGGGTCACTTTCCAGCATTTAGAGAAAATGTCCTTTTTTAGTGGGGTAAAAATGAAGGGTGGAAATTTTATTTTTCAAAGTATGACACTATCTAGCTGAACTTATTTTGTGAAATTGATAGTGTAGCAACCAGTTTGGTACTCATAATTTCAAGTTGTTTAGACAATGCTGATTAAAAATGTTATATAAAACTTGAAGTACATAGATAAATTACATATTTTAAGACAATTCTATATTGCTTTTATTCCCCAAACTATTTCCTCTTTTTCCTGAGCACATGGGTTGCATACGTTTTCCACCTCCTTAAGTAGGGGCGCATGGCAGAAGCCTGGACACTGAAATGTGGACCCCTGGTCTTTTTCTTCACCAAAAGAAGAAAAAGGGGCAGAATTACTCTAGAAGAAGTTTTGAGGTTAATGGCCTTTTGTGATACTTTTGTTGCCTCAGATCCTACTATCAGGTAAGCAGAATATGCGTTTATATTGGGTGACGCCACTGAGATCTCAAATCTCAAGAAGAACAAGAAGTCTGGAGTTGATAAAGACCAGAGCTCATAAATTCCATAAACAGTTAAATTATGAAAGATCTAGACCTTTCATTTTCCTTTTTATGTTTCATTAATATGTTTTTATTGTACATAATTATTACATTCACTATATGGAATTAGGAATTGGTACATGCACATAACACATTTTAATTATTTTCCATTTTCCTTTATCCCCTTTTATTTTTCCATCACCAGATTCATTTATTTATCTTACAAGAACTTATGTAGTTAATTATCGTATATAAAAATGGAAAACAAGACTACTGGGGCAAAGATCATTAAAACATGTAAGACAAGTGTACTGAGCCACAGTTTTACATACACTGTCAGTGCTGGAAGACAATACCTGTTCCTTTCCTCTTAGGCAGTCCATTCTTGCTCACCAAACAGCTCCTGCAGATTGAAACATCACACAAAGAAAATAATAGCTGGAACAGTAAATAAAATGTATTTTCCTATGTTATTTTAAGAAAAAAAATCCAAAGGCTTGTCCCAGAATTGGTCTTCATACCTTCTTCTGAAATCAGTCACTTGAGAAGATCAGAGTGGAAACTTAATGGCTAACCAGAATGAAGTCAGGATTTTTATTTTGTAAAAAAGATAAAAGGAAAGGGCCAGGGAGATAGCTCAGTGGAATAAGCACTTCCCTGGCAAGCATAAGGACCTGAGTTCAATCCCCAGTTCCACCAAAAAAAAAAAAAAAAGATAAAAGGATAACTTTGATATATACCATATCATTTCCTATTAATTAGAGCCTCAAATTTCAGATATTGTCAACTTGTTCTGATCTGGCAAGGAAGTAAAGATGTCCTAGTTGAATTTTCTTGGTCAGTAAAACCAGAGTCAGCCATCTATCCATTTTACATATCCAATGTGAAATGGTATTTAATTCATATAGTATGACAATGCCCATTCAATCTTAGAAGAGGTTGCCATTGGGTGCATGCCAATGCTAGCAACTTTGACATCGTTGTGTAGATAAAAGCATTTTATTACAATTGTAGAGAATTATAGAAAAATAGAAATACCGGGGCTGGTGAGATAGCTCAGTGGTTAAAGTGCCTGCTTAGGCAAGCTTAGGCAGGTGCAGAGGACCGCGGTTTGATCCCTGGCATCACATGCTGCGCCAGCCCTACCCTCAGGGTGGGAACATTTTAATGGAGTTCCATTTTTCTCTGGAGGTAATGGTTATTCTTTTCCTAGAAAAAACCTCATACTCTAGTGTGTGTAAGCTGTATTTCTTTGGAAAATGTCTTCTGTCATTCGAGCCAACCCTAGCAAGAGACCACAAGACAGTAGAACTATGACTTTGGTCATTAATTTCAGCACATAAAATCCAAATTTTATTTCTACATCATATATAGCTATATATAAACATGTTGACAAGAGTGCCTGTATGTTTAAACAGTCATTGAATTATCCTCTTAAGATTAATATAGGGGCCGGGGAGATGGCTTAGCAGAATAAGCACTTCCCTGGCAAGCACAAGGGCCTGAGTTCAATTCCCAGTTCTGAAAAAAATAAAAAAAGATTAATACATTGTATTTTTGTATGTATGCATATATACATGGGCATGGAAAACATTTACTGAATATTGAAGTAGTTAAAAAACATTTATGAAATGGTGGAATCACTTTTACATATAACTATGCAATATTATTAGTATTGTATAATCAATAATTGCATATGAATTTTATGAAAATCTTTGTGAATTGCCAGTGGCATTTTTAGAAGGTTGAAGACTCCAAAAATGCCTTTTCAGTGTAAGTCCCATTGTCAAATTGGTTATACCCTTAGCTTTATTGAGTCACAAATTTGTAGGTAACAAACTACAACAACAGCCATATAGACTGTTTATCACAAAAATGATAAAGATAGTTCTTAATTTTTATTTGTTATAACATTCTTGATTGCAAATGAGGGTTTAAGGTTTAACACATTAATTTCTTCATATGTTCTCTAATGCATTTCTGATGTTTATTTTTATTCAGTTTAGGTAACTGAAAGTCAATTGCATTTTTATCTATTTACATGCATCAAATATGGTGAGTGTTGATTATTTTGATTTGAGTGTGCATGTGTGTGCCTAAAATGATTTTTTTCTATGAGCATAAAAACACAGATGCTGCTGTGAAAAAAATATGCAATTCTAAGAATTCAGAATCAGAGAGTGGAAAACTAATGTTGACTTATACAGGGTTTGGTTTATACAAGACTTCACAGTTTATTTTGTTGCTTTTTAATCATCTAAGACAGATAGTTGTCCTTTAACTTTTCCAGATTAAAGTGAATTCCATAATTTTCTTTTTTTATTAATTTTATTGAGAAACAGATATCAATGAGAGTTTCACAACCTATTAATAGGACAGTTTCAATAATTAATACAATGCATATTGTTATCTTCTTAGTGGTTATTCATAGTACTAGATGCAGACATGATATCCTGTCCAAATACTGTTAGTACAAATCTTTTTTCTCATTGAATTAAGAGAAAGTAGCTGTATATCTATCCTAACTATTTTATATATACAGATACAAAATGGTCCTTCCTTTGTATCCCATTTTTTGTTTAGTTTTGTTAGAGATGGGTATTCTATTGCCATTTAAATATTGTAGGTGCATGAATTCAGCAAAATAATCCAATATAGTCCAGTAATCCATCATAGTAGTGGGTTATCCATAGGACTGGCAATATCAGAAGTTGTTGACTTGAGCCTTTCACAGCTCAGCATATTAATATGGCTTTACTTTTTATACCTGATTTTTATACTTTTCTGCTGGATTGTTAAAACCAAGATAAAGCAAGGCTTATATGTATTACATAATTTTCTTAGATATCTTTTTTCTGCACATAATGACCATGGAAATGAAGAATATTATTCCTTTTTATATTTTTCATTTATTGTGATAAAACACTTATACCTTAAAAATTAACATATTAATTATTTTTAAACATACAACTCCGTGGTATTAAATATATCCATAGTGTTATGTGGCCATCAGTGCCATCCAACTCCATCAGAGATTTCTGTCATGGAAAACTGCAGCTTGAGGGCAGGGGAGATAGCTCAGTGACCTAAGTGCCTGCCGGGCAAGTGCAAGGTCTTGAGTTAGACAGCAAACCATTTGGAAGTGCTTGTATGTTGCCCGTGATCTGCGAAGAAAGTGGTTTCTCTTAGTTCTTGAGTGTTTTTGCAATTTTACTTATACAGGTTTTGGCATTTAGGAAGTTCTATTTTTATCTTAATGTCATCAAATTTGTCAAATTTTATGTCCTTGTACTTGGAGTCTTAACAAGAAAATATTTCCAAGTTAAATCTGCCCATAATTATTTTCTAAGCCTGCATAAGAGAAAGACTATTCATTACTTTATTTAATAACTCTGAGCATCATTGAAAACACATAGCTCCTTTGTAAGAACTGCACAGGAGATGAATACAGCTGGTCGCCGAACATCAAGTACAGGACCACGTTTGGCTTCTTACCACTGTCTTACATGTCATAGGTGGCACATAGTGGATGAGTTGAGAGCCTAACAAATACAAGTAAAGTCCATAATTTTAGTTACATTTCAATCTTTGGGTCCCAACAAAATACTCCGTGTGTGTGTGTGTGTGTGTGTGTGTGTGTATACGTGTGTGGGCACATGTGCATGTGTGTGTGTGCATGTATGCGTGTGTGTGTGAGTGACAGGGTCTTGCTATGCAGGTCAGTACAGGTAGGCCTCCACCTCAATTAATCCTCCTTACTCAGCCTCCGCTGGAGTGCTGAGGTTACAAATGTGCATCATCACACCCAGGAATAATCCTAATTCTTGTTCAAGTCACAGTGTCATATCTGCAATTCACAAATTCTGCAATCACTTAATGATTTTTTTTCATAACATGTTTAGCAGTAAAGACTAAACTTAAATGGGTTCATTGTTTCAGTGGCAAAATTTGATCTGAATTGACATGAGGATATTTTCTTTATTGCAGTTGCTGTGCATATTCGTGTATTTTGTTTTAGAAACATGACTACGATGATGGCCTCACTCTACTGTGAAGTATAATATTTAGGGTATATTCAGTCGTTTCCCTTTATCTCATGGCTGTCTCTGCTCAGCCCTTCTAAAAGAATGTACATCCAGCTGCAGAGTCTTTAGATAAGACAGCACAGGCTTGCTTTATCACTGTCTGATCAGTTCAGTTACTCTAGAAACCTGTCGGTAAATTTCATGTATAACATCGTACTAGTTGTTAAATAATCCATGGTCATGGTTAAACATTGGTGTCTCTTGCTTTCCTTATAATAAAGGTGCTTGCCGAACTTCTGCTAAGGTTTTCTACATCTCTGCTCTCAACCCAGAGGGACCACTTACAAGAAGGGGCAAGCCGACCCCGCAAGCTTCCAGAAATGACCTCTCTTCTGAGAGTGCTAACCAGGGTACCAATTAGTGTCAGCTGTGATGGTGAAGTTTTATGATTTTGACAGGGTATTATTTTTTAAAGAAATGGATGTCTTGCCTTCTCATTTTATATCACCTACTCCTGCTACATAGAGCCATGCTAAGAAGGCCGGAGGACACTGATTTCGTTGGTCATCCCAATCTAGGCAAAATGGATTAATGATCTAAATTCAAAAATCTCTAGATTCTGTATTTAATATTTTAATCTATTGCTGTGGATCACCAAATACTTTTCTTAAATGATAATTTATTTCTCTATATTCGTATTCTAATATGTAGAAAAGCAGTTTCACTAATGCATTTAAAATAAAATTGCTTACATTTCAAGCAAGATCATAATACCAAAATCTATATAGAAAATGTACTATAGTTATATAAATTTATAAAAATTTACCAGTTTATGAAAGCTATATAGAAAATTGGAGTAGAAAAATACAATCATATATACAGTGAAATGCAATCAATACACACACACACACACACACACACACACATATATATATATATATATATACTTTCTGTTTATTTGGATATATATATATATATATATATATGTCATATTTGGAATGGCAATATCTTTAAAGACTATGCATATTTTCCATGCACATAGAAATAGTTAATCATATAGATTTTTCCGTCTGCTATGTGATCATGGGTGACTCACTTAATGTCTGTAACTTGCTGATTTGTGAAGTGGGGAGGATCCCAACACCACCGCACATATGTGGTGATAGCACATGTTCAGTGGAGCATCTTAGGTCCTGAGGAATTGAAACATCGTAGTGATGCCGTAGCCACAGGGACATCCAATGAATGCACTTATTAATAGTATACAATTTAGGGCCGGGGAGATGGCTCAGTGGAATAAGCGCTTCCATGGCAAGCACAAGGGTGAGTTCAATCCTCAGTTCCGAGAAAAAAAAAGTATAAAATTAAAAAAAAAATGACTTTTGTAAGGGTCATTTTGGAATATTGTAGTATTTACTCTGCCATACAAATCTGGTTCCTTGGATGTTTGCAATGTGAGAGTTTGCATTTGAAGCACATTTGTTTGAGGAAGAAACTGGATGGACAAGCACTTCAGATGGGAGAAAGAAGAAACCACTGAGTAAGTGGGGCCGCTCGAGGTGAATGTCATTAAGTGCTGTCAACTAATTCAGCTATGTTATTATGTCTTCATGATAAGAATGTTATTGGCAGTAGAACTACTATTATTTTCTTATTTATGTTAATTATATAATTTTATAAATGATATTTGTTTGTATGATAGTTACTTCACAGTCTTAAAGCTTCATTGAAATATTTTTCAAGAATATCTAAGAACTACCATATTTCAGTTTCCCTCATGTATTGTCATTGTTTCTGCCTCATTACTCACTACACAAAGACATCGTAGATTTGTTCCCATACAGTTACTTCCTTGGACATGGGAAATCTCATGTTTAACTCATCCAAACCTGAAACAAGGCTGTACAACCTACCTTTACCCATTGGCCCACTACTATGTGCATCATGTGGCGCAGGATCATGTGTGATAGTAAGTGTATTTTAAGATGCAATGAGTAGCAAACAGACATTAGTAAAGCTCTGGAAATTGAAGTTGTGGGTTGGAATAAATAATTATGGGGTTGGAATAAATACAGTACTGCAGAGAGGATGAATTATTCATCACATAATATTACTTTGTGGGAACTATATATTTTTTAAGTTGTGGTGTTGGATTTTCAGTTCTACACACACACACACACACACACACACACACACACACACACACAGAGCGATAATGTGGTAAGAACATTCCCTCACACATGCTTAGCTGTCTTGCTCCTCAGATCAAGGAATAAGAGCATGCTCTTCTCTACTAGAAAAGGCCACCAGATACCTGAATGCTGTCCTTGCTTGGGCACACAGAGCATGCAGATCTGCATATAGAAGGGCTGAGCAGGCCTCCTCACAGTCAGCTGCAATGTGGGCTTTGCTCCCATTTCCACTAGCTTAGTTGTGTCATATAACTGGGTTGACCCTCAATGTCTTTACCTTTAAAATGCAGACAGTAATCTTACTTCAGAGAGTTGTCATGAAAGTTACATCAATCATTAAGTGAAATCTAAGTTTCCCAGCTCCACTATGAATTACATACAGTGTAAAGTCACTTTAGTCTTGAATAACTAGACTGTTATAGATACAGGGGATAATTCATTCATTGGAGAGCTCACCAGAAAACACCGAACACCCAGACCCATGGAAGAAAGGAGCTAGCCAAGGGCTGCCTTTCTCAAAGGATCTTCTAGAGCACCGAAACCTGGAGAAAGGCCATCACTACCTCCTAGAGGGCTGTATCACTATGGACAGCCATGCTGGCCATCACAGAAATCAACTGTAGTGTGTGCTGGGCCTCAGTGGGTTGCTTCCAGGTCCATAGTCTTTCCTTTTCTGACCTGCATGATCGGCCTACACAATTGCACAATCCACACTGAGTTCATCCGCATGATGATTTCTACCAATCTGCTCTCATCTCCCTGCTATCCACTCTAAGTAATTCTTCCTTAGGCCCCACTACTAACTTGCTTTACTTGAAAAATGGATTCTTGGAAAAGCCTTTTTTTCCCTGCCTAAAACCCTATTTTGGAAGCATAGCATTTTCCAGAGCTCCAAAAAGCAAGGAGGAGCGAGACAATCAGTAGTTTATAAACTAAAAGAAGAGAGCTCTTCCTTTTGTAAACCTTAGAAAACTGGAGTGAAATATTTCGGCAGATATACACATGCAGTCTGCTTGTTGGCAGAAGAGGAAACACACGGACAATGTGCAGACCCGGTCTACGCTGCCGCTCGTATAGTAATGACGGCCATCCTGACACGGGGCTGCGGCTGCAGCCACCAGCAAGGGCTGGATGAGCAGTTCTGATCTCTGTCCTTGAACACAGTCTATGGCTCCAGGAGGAGTGCGTCTTTGGATGTCACATTAACCACAACGACATTAAGCCTAGTCATTAACATGTTGTTCTGCTCTGGGAAAGGGTTATGCTGGACATATTCATCAGTGTAAAGTATAGCATTATGTTTAACCTTCCTTCCCTCAATGTTTAGAAGAATAATTTGGCACATGCTGTGTTTTTCATGCCAATTATCAGCTTTTCCTTTTTTTTTTTTTTTTTTTGGTGAGACTCTGGTACATATATCATGAGGCACAACACTGTCAGGCAGATGAGCACTCTCTTGTCACCAGTTTTGGAAGTGATGCACTTTGGAATTGCTCTTCCAAACGGAAAATTGGGCCCACTGATAGAATTTATGTCAGTGGTACAGAGAAGAGTGTGTAAATTTAACATTCACAGATACGATGCTTTCTGATCAGAGTGGTCTGACAACCAGTGATAAGCAAAATTTTTTTTCAAGGGAATCTCATTACAGAAGACTGATAACACTCAGTTTAAAAAGAATGGACAGGGGGCCTGCCCCTTAGCTCAGTTCTTTAAGTGGCTGCTTCAACAAAGCAGTCAGGCTCAGGTTGCTGTGGTTCGATCCCCACAACTCAAGCCAGCCAATCATGCCCTGAAGGCATTCGGAGCAAAACAAAACAAAAAAAAC
>NW_004524705.1:6577826-6591184 GCF_000260255.1 Octodon degus | reverse complement strand
GACTCAGCCAGAATCAGAATTATACACAGAGGTCACCTTACCCTCATGCAAAACATACTTCCACAAGGACACCTGTGTAGCAACTACCTGTTCAACCTCAGATTAACATCACTTGTTATTAACAATAGCAGCCAAGATTGTTTCAAAATATCTAATGTAATCCTTCTCCTCTTTGTCTTAAAAAACGTAATCTTAAAAAAAAAATTTCATGTACATCTATCACCAGGCTTCAGACCTGAGATAGGGTTTCAAAAATGCCCCAAATGGAGGAGTATTGGGGTCAGGGGCTAGACTCACCGCTGCATTCTTTCATGTATGATTTTACTAGATTTCCCATGAAGTCTACAGAAAGGTGTCTTCCAAAGGCAGAAAGAGGTAGGGAATCACTGTGAAGGTTCAGTAGACGCAGTCATCCCTAACATGATTTACTACCAGAATTTGAAGCTGTTTTACAAAGAGGACATGCTCGTTTTGTTCCAGGGCTATCGCTATGAAGAGAAAAATAGGTAAAAACTATAGTCCAGCTGGGTAGCTGTAAGCTCTGTTGGTCACACTTCCAACCTTAGATCTTCATCTCCAACATGTATTTATTGTTGATTTTTGTGTTACTGTCAACATTTTGAATAATCTTTCAAATTTAAATATGATCAGAACAAGTGATTTTATATCCCTCCACACCTATTTGTCCCTGAATGTTTCTTGTTTTAATAAAAGCTACCGCTAGCCTCTCAATTACTCAGTTCAAGAAGTTCTGTTTCACTGATAATCCATGTGGTAACTAAAAGTTTGAGAGCTTTTTTAAGTGAATAAATTATTAATAGTTTGATTTTCAGATTAGCACAAATTAGCAATGACCCCAGGTTGTGGTACTTTTTTATAGATATACATTATGAACCAAATGTATGTAGATTTATTAACAAAGAAAAACATTTTATCCTTTTTATGTTTTCCTTTCATATAATTCTATAATCTATGTGCAACTGCAGATCCTGGATGTTTATTTAAAAATAAATATTGTAGTGAGAAGAACTGGAATGACAAATTTGAAGATTTTTATTGTGTAAGTTAAGAATCTTTAACAACACACACATACATGCTTGTGCGTGTGCGTGTGTAGGGCCACGGGGTCTAATCCCCATATGTGCCACTATGCTCGGTGTCTGTGACTGGCTTAGCACGGGGGCAGCATGCTGGGGATCGAGCCTGCATCCTTACGCCTGCCAGGCAGGCGCTCAGACCACTGGAATGTCTCCCCGGCCCCTCTTCATATCGTGTTCTTGTAAATATAAGCGTATATATTTTCATACCCACCCTTGCACCTACCAGTCATCTGTGGTAGACCTGCTAAGCGGCCCTTCTGTCATCAACTGATATAGGAATTACATTGCCCTTCTGAAATATTGGCTAATGCCCTTGATCCTGCTGGAAGTTCATTGCTTATAGGATATTCCCTACTTTGCCAATGAATATTCCCACGTGCTGCACTGAAGATTTGCATAATAGATTTGTCGGTAACACTTGTTCATTCCAACAAAAATGTTTGAGTGAACATGACACAAATGGATGAAATCTGTGTGCGTTGAATGAAACTTACTGATACGTAAGGAAGCAGCACTATAATTAAAACTAAACTGAAGGCTGTGGGGCGACTTCATATATGTAAATGGCCAAAATGCAGTGGTATTCGTAAGGCACCGAAGAGATAGTAAAACCTAAATTGCAGCTCGTCTTTGGCAAATTCAAGTTGGAGTGGGTGTTTATGTTTTAGAGAAAACTATCATGTTAATAGTACTTCATACATAGTACCTCTATGCTTCCAGGTCCTCTCTTTTTAATATTTTCTATTAAAACTCACTCTCCCAATTACTGGACACTGTGATTCTGACTTCAGCGTGGGAGGGGGGCGTACACTGACCAGCGTCTGCCTGAGACCTGAGTAACTGATGAGAGTCGCCCTCAGGGCACTGCCTGTGCTGACAGAACACAGCAACGACCACGCACCCAGACCGCTGCGTCGGCTTGAGCATGCGGGCACTCAACTCCAAATGACATCCACTAAATTTTAATTCAAGCAAGCATTTTAGTTAATGCAATTTGTTTTTGTTCTGTTACATGGCATCCATTTTGTTTCAATTTGTATTTTTCTTAGTACACATCTGCAGTACATAAGGATCGCCTTGCTCAGGGGAGATGGTCCACGAATGTACTGCATCCTCATTCTCTCTCTCTCTTTTTTTTTTTTATCTCCCTCTGCTTTCCTCTCTCACCTTCCTTTCATTTCTTGGTCTCCTTCCTTTTGTGAAATGTCTATTTTTGATGGCCCACCTTTTACTTTTCTCTTAATTTCTATTTGGGCTTTCTTACAGGAGAAATCATGTGATACTTAAGCTTGTGACTTTAATTTATTTCATTTATCATTGTGATCTCAAGAGGCATCCACTTTCCTATAAATGACATCGTTTGTTGTACAACAATAGCCTTAGTCAGATGTGGGGAACAAACGATTGTCTTTTTTTCCTTCTGTTCCTATCCTAAGGATTCTTTGCTTTTGTTTCTGGCAGTATTAGAACACTGGGCTGTTTGGACACTATTACTGTACCAACATCATCCTAATTATAGAAGGTGCTCAGTTTTTCTGGTAAAAATAGCTTCTAGTTTAGGTTTTAAATTTTAGTCTAAATCAACAGCACTTTTATTGAATCTTGCTTGTTCCAAAATTGCTAAAATTTCTTTTGATTACCACCATTTTTTGTCAATCTATATAATGGCTTTCTGCCTCTGCCTTGAAACACTGCTGTCCTCTCTCTCTGTTTTACTTTGGTTTGTTTTTCTCTATCTTTTAGCTCGGCTTTGCCTTGCATCCTTCTGATCTGTCTGTTTGTTGTATCGTTAATTGACTCTGTTGTTACAGAATAATAATGAGGCTTCCATTTCACTCATTCTGTATGTAGAAAAAGACTTCTCATTTGAATCCAATATATAAACTGATTCTATTAGAAAGTTGCACAGAAAGGTATAGACTGGACAGTGGAGTGAAACCTAACCTCCAGCTATAGAGTACCAGAGGCTTACTGCTTCATCTTGTACATTCACCATTGTGGAGACCATGAGATAATTCCCTTTCACATTTCACATTTTTGTTTTAAGTGTGCCTAGCAAGACTAGGAATGTAAATCTCTCTCTCTCTCTCTCTCTCTCTCTCTCTCTCTCTCTCTCTCTCTCTCTCTCTCTCCCCCCTTTGTCTCCATCCCTCCTTTTCTACTATGCTTATTTTTTATTTATATCTCTTTCTATTTATAGTCAGTTTACTGTATATATATGTGTCATTTTGATAAATATAGGTACATATTTCTCTGCGTTGTACAAACACAGCTCTGGAGTGCAGAAAAGACAGTGGATTGCAGAGACTCACTATGGGACAGAACTGAGCAATCCTGGTATGTAACCAAGTTCTGTGCAGGTGTGTAGACACAGTTTAGTCTCTTTATCCTTTTGAAAATTTAGCTAATTAAAGCCAGGAAAGGAAGGGGAGCTTCTTATTTCTTCTTTGGCAAGCTCAGTCTGTACCTAGAGAAGGCAGTGTCCCTTCAAGCTTTTCTTTCTGTTTGTGGCGAAAGGGTGGCGACAACGCAAGGTCAAAGGGAGCTTGACTTGGAGTCAGTTTCTTTTAGATTCAGCTGTGCAGCATGCACTTGGTAATTGTGGGGTCTCCTCCTCTGAACCCTAATAATATCTCTCATGTGTAGCCCTGAAGAGACATGGCTGAGCACTTCCTGGGGAATGCAGAGCCAGCGTCTCAATACCAGATGGTGGTGCACATTTTCCTCTAAACATGTTACGAATCTGCTATTTACTTAATGGCAGCCCCAGAGTAAGCAACAGTTGCTGCACATACTGTGAACCTTCATCGCAACCTAAGAAATAATTTCTTCATATTTGCAAATGACATTCTATTGCAATAGAGCAATATTAATGTAATTTAATAGTCTATGGTGTCAATTTTCAAGCTACTTTTCTTTGCTGCTGGTTTTGTATATTTTCTTCTCTGGGACTGATTGATACAGATAAAGAAGTCCTTAGGATGGAAAAATCACTCTTTTGTGTCAAGCTCTAAGAAAATCACACAGTGATAAATTTGGAAATAATCTCCGATTGAACCTACATAGAATCACTTGAAAAAAAAGAAGGAATACAATTCTAAAGAAAACCAATCTGTGAAAGAAAAATTTATTTTCAGCTGCTTAAAAATTTTTCTATGCCTCCTTTAATTTATTTTCAAAGGGGCTCAATCATCTTTATATTTGACAAAATTCTGTACATTTAGTTTATGATTGATACAATTTTGGCTATATGTAATTCTGGATACCACTTCCTTGGGTGTCACATGTTACAAAACTCTCTGAGCTGCGTTCTCCATGTCCTCTCTAGATGGACCCATCAAGGTTAGTTTGCACACTCTAAAATTTCAGAATCAAGAATGAATATTTGCAATGAATTTGAATGAAATCAGGCAGATCAGACATTGATGTTCCTTAAAGAAAGAAGCCTATAGTAATTAAAGTATAGTTTGATTCAAAATGAACAAGAGCGTCTTTACCCGAAAGGGCAGAGGCCACATTCGGCCACAGGCTGTCCCCTCTGAATGCCAACAGCCATCCGGGACCTGACTGCTGGATACTGAAGAACTTGATCATCCACCTTGCAGTCAGAGAAAACTCCAAACTAAACTATCATCAGAATGGCTATTTAAGAAAGGAATAACATACCTAAGAACAGTTTGTCATGAATTCTTTTATTAGAGTAATTTCTAGAATATAAAAGAACCAGACTGAGGGAAGCACAAAGAGCTAAATTTTATTTATGTAGGCAGTTCAGGCTACAAGGAAATTTGGCTCAGTGAACTTGAGTAAATAAAAGATTTAATTGAGAAATGAGTCTTAGTAATTGTATTCTGTATTGCAGAAAATTGAGGAGATAAGCTTTGCTATCTCCCGTGATGAGATTTACAGTACACAAAGGAGGTAATTTGGGTACCCAAAGCATTCAATTATGCTAAGTGTACACTTCCCTGAGAAGTGCACTGGAGTCCGGAGGAGGCACAGATACCTAAGATGTGGAAGGGCGCCCCGGCTTTCTTTAAGGACCTGTCGTTTAGTCTTCACCCTTGAAAGCAGATAGCAATTGGATGGTGGAACTGTGGAGAACGTGACAGTGCTGGACACTGATGTTAGAAATGAGCAAAAATGTGAAATCTGACTGAAGAGACATATTCACTATTTTCAAGATTAAAAAATTTGAATACCTGCTGCTGGCTCTGGTGTGAGGCCTACATTATGAATGGGAAAATAGAAGCTCGTGGTGTTTGTTGATCTAACGAAAGTCTGCTTCAAAAAATTACCTGCCCCAAGTGACCACTGCCCAAGTAGGCATCCGTGTATCCTTGGGCTGTGTCTTGGTTCTCACTCTTTTTCTCATTGCTGGGCCAAATACTCAACACCCAAAATGAAGTAAGGAAAGGTTTATTTAGCTCACAGTTAGTGGAGGTTTCAGTCCATACTCAGCTGGCTCCAAGGCAGAGCGGCACATGGCAGAGGGCAGCAGTTCATGGTGGTGGCAAAGTGCAAAGAGCAGAAGAGAGCAGTAGCAACAACCATGGCAGCAGAGAGGAAGTCTGTCTCTCTTAAATTGCCTTCAAGCTATCCACCCCAGGCTGAGGGAAGTACTCACACTCATAATCCCAGCAGCACTCACATCCATAATTCCAGTGGATCATGAGTTAATCACAAACTCCAGAAGCTGCCCCAAAACTGCACGGGGTTTTGGGGGGTCACCTATACACAAACCATAATAGGCTGGGTGAAGGCTGATAGGCACTTTTTCCTGGAGCTTGTCCTAAAATGCTGTTGCTTTTGCTTCATTGCTAAAATAATATTTCTAAAGCCTGATTCCTGTTGATCTCTGAAAAATATTGGTACTGGGTGCCCAGGAAGCGTATTCACCCTGAGGTGGTAAGCATGGGGAATTGCAAAGAAGTTCCCAGGCTGTTCAGCACTGCCAGGGCCAGGAAGCAAGCCCATGCGCTGCAGCTGTTCTTTGCTTTCCCGTCTGGGCTGGCTGCATTCTGAGCTTCTGAGAGTGGTAACGGCCCCAAAACATCAAGAGCAGTTTTGAGTACTTCTCTGCAGAAAAAGGCAACTCAAGTAGATGGCCAGATTGGAATCTGAACTTCAAACTTAGGTTTCCAGCTAAAAATGAACAGATTGTAAAAGTTGTTGGGAATTAAGATTGTAACTATGCAAGATTTGTGGGTAGAATTCAGAAAATTTGCGAATGAAACAAAACAGTAAAAAATGGCTGACATAGTAATTTGCCTTCAACAGAGAAATCATATATTTAGCATTTGAATTTAAAATTTATTACTCATATAGATTATTTATATCTGCAACTTTTATTTATATGACTACAAAACAGAAATAGGCAGAATAGGTGAAAAAGTATTAGGTGAAATTAAAAATATAAACACGTTGAGAAAAGTGTGACTTTATTTATTTATTTGTATTGAGTACAGGGTCTACAGGGTCTACAGGGTCTACAGCGTCTACAGAGTCTACAGGGTCTACAGAGTCTGCAGGGTCTAGAGAGTCTCGCTTCGTAGATTGAACTCATAGTGATTCTCCTGTTCTTATTCTCCCAAGCGCTGAGATTACAGGCACATGCCATCATGCCCCGTCTCAGTCACAGCATCAGCATGCCCCAGGGAGCGGGCCTGGCACGGCACACCAGGGATTGAACCCCTGCCGCTGCGCTCTGCCTAAGCAGGCACTTTAGGCCGCTGAGCTATCAGGCCGGCCCCAAAAGTGTGACTTTATGAGTAATGAAATTTAAAAAGAAAAAATGGAAAATGTACTTCATAACTTGATGAAAACTAAATCCTGTTTTCAGAAATATGAGAACAAAAAAAGGAAAAAGTAGCTTCAATGTTGGAGTAAAAGTGATGGTTTTGAGGCAGAGAGAAAGGGTAACAAAACAACCTACATTATGGAACATCTGGGCGTTCAATCAGAAATGGACTTTAATTGGAAGCAAACAGATGGCCTAAGCACTATTAGCACACAGAAAGCTGTTGTGTAGACATAGGGATCTGGGACATTGACTTTGGCAGTGCCGCGTCTACTTGGCATTGCGGGGATGTCTGCTCATGAAGGGAATGTCCCGGCCACCCTCACACTGCACATTCCATCAGTTCATTCGGCCTTCTTTAGGGAGGTAGCCAATGTCGTGCACTCAGGTCATTTGAGAAATAGCGAGCGCACATCTAGTTCTACCCTTTCACACATATTCATGCACATATCGGGAGAAAATATTGGCACTTTGTTTTTGTTTTGGAAATATTAACTCGAAATGGAATTATGTTTTTGTAACATAGAAGTAAAAATTCCCAACATTCTCAGAGTTAAAAAGAAAGAATAACGTTTTGCTTTTTCCCTTTTGCCTTCCTTTCTTTCCCCCATACCTCTTCACTGGACCCCTTCCCATTTGCATATTTGCTCCCTATTTTGCAATACCTATCATACATTTTGGTCCTTAAAAGTAAGAAAACAAAGATAAAGTGGACAATAAATAAGAAGGGGAATAAGGGCAGAAGGGAAGGGAGAGGAATAGGGGAAACAGAGTCAGGGCATGTGGTGTACAGGTACAAGTTCTATAAGATGAATGGGTCATTATGGGTATCTAAGCTGCTCTGACAAACTTAATGATAAATAACTGGGAATTTGGAGCAATTTCATGAATTTTTAAAACTATGTACATAAACAACAAGTCAAAGAGTTAGATGAGTGTATAATAGTTGTATTTCCACCTATATTTCTTTGATTTATCAAGTGTCATTTCAAGAATTATGCATTTAATCACTGTTTTCCTATCCACCTAAATACAGATTTTATAATAAAATATTTACTAACTGATCGATGACGTAGAGTGTGCCTAAGGAGAGTCACATGGAGAGAAAACATTCTCTCAGGCTTTCACAGAGAGCACATTGGCCAGGCAATGGCCGTGACTCATCCACATGGCTGACACTGACAAAGGTCCTACAATCTGAGGTACAGGATCTCAGGATAAATCCTGAGGGGATTTCACTGACCTTATTGGCCCAAAAGCTACAAGTCTTGTTGTATAGGTCGTGCTTTACCTTGGTCTTAAACATCCAGTAAAAAGTATAAAAACGAAGTATAAGAAGTAAAGCCATGCTGTTATGTTGAGCTGTGGGGGAGTCAGGTCAACAATTTCTGACATTGCCAGTGAAGTTGAAGACCCAATACTATTATGGTCTACTGGACTCTTCTAGAATATTTTGCTGAGTTTACACACCTATAATATTTAAATAATGGAACTTAACAAAAAAAGGGGATACAGATTAATGTCCATTTTGTATCTGTGTATTCAAAGTGGTTAGGATAGATATATAGTTACATTCTCTTAATGAATAGAGTGATTTGTTCTAATGGTGTTTGTAAATAGGATATCATGTCCGCATCTTGTACAGCAATTAACCACTAAGAAGAATGTATGCAGTGTATTAATTATTCAAACTGTCCTACTGATTTGATTTGAAACTGTCTCATTGCTATTTGCTTATCAATAAAATTATGGCAAAGAAATAAAAAAGAATAAAACTAGAAAAAAAATTTACTAACTTATGCCTATAGATAATCATATTTTAAACCTTTTCAAAACCATCTCATGGTGTCCTCTGTGTTAATTTCTAGTATTTTCACACACAGAAAACATATTATTTAACATATTGATTGGTTTGAAAATCTTGTAATAGGAAAGAAGTTCTATAAAAAATGAATAATGCAGCACAGAATTTTCATAATACAACACAGATTTTTGATATAGATTCAAGGAGTTTATCATTTTAGGTTCTCGAATCTGAGCACAAAGATTTCAAGCATTGACCTTCCGATTTCAAGTGAATGTAGAGGTGATACTAACAATTTTTTATGCAGCATGAATAAATATGGCAGAAGCTTCCTGCGAAGGTAGACCTTACTATTCAATTTGTCTACCTAAATCAATGCTCATGCATTTTAAAATCTCTAGTAGTCATTTCTCTCTCTTTTTTGGTTTTATAAGTATGTAAGTTCTTCATGAGATAATAAAATCTGGCTGTAAGTTTCATTATTACATTATTTCTGATTGTGTCCCCTGGAATAATCTAGAACAAAGAACGGTCTTTCCTACTGGAGATCACAGACCTCAAGAGTTTTCTTACTGTCTTAGAGTATGGGAGAGGAAGGATGAACCTTATAAAGCCTTTTACATTAAATCTTCCTATTTACAAATGGTGAAATTGAAGCCAAAATAAGTACAGCCATGTCTTGCTCATGGGAACGACACTTCACCAGTGTGTGTTAGGCGCTTTTGCAAACATGAAAGCACATTTTCTGGATGCTTCTCCAACCTCCTCACAGTGGCTTTTTCTCAGGTTCTTAATCAGTATAGAGCTGGGACTCTGTCCACAGACTTTCCTTATAGCTTGAGCAGCAGAGAGAAATAGTTTTCTTTAAAATATCCAATATATATTTTTTTAAATTCAAAAATCTTTTGAACAGCTGCATATTCTGCATGAGCATTTTTATATAAATGTTGGCATGCCATCTGTCCAGTTTTGCATTAAAAAATGACAGACCTATATGTGATTATGAAAATTTAGAAAAATAAAGCCACTCAAAAATAGTTGGCCACATTTGTTGCGTGCTTATGTCTCAGAAGCAGAGTGGAGCTGCTGAAATGCACTATCTTTCCAATGACTTCATGTTATAAATATTAACCGGTGCTTTATTAATACACATTTTGTAGGTGAGGAACTAAGTTTGAGGCAATGAAGTCACATAAAGTATTAAAAATAAGATTCAATTTCATCATATACTTTGGGGCTTACAAGCTTGAGCCAATACATTTTAATGCTTCAATCAATTGATAATATCATGGATTGGTCAGTTCTTAATTGTATTATAAAGTTTAAAGAAGGAAAACATAAAAATTAAAAATAAATGAGTATATACATATAAAATGATCTCTATACATAGTATTAGATAAACTTAATTTAATTAGCATTTTTCTAAGATATTTTCTTCCATGAAGTAAATTCTAAATTTTGGCTGCTTTTGGGAAATGGTAGTAGTATAAAGGTTGAAGTTCAAAGATGACAACCAGACTTCACTTGTTCCACTAAAAACGATTAATGTTCTTTCTATAAAATACTTGAACGGAGTAGGTAAGGTATAACCACACTAACAGGTATATTTGCAATCTTCATAGAAGGTCATAAAATGAATTAGTCAAAATGATGACATTTCACAATCAGCATAAATCCTAATATTCCTAACTCTGAGTAGGTTATTATGTTACATGAGCCACGAACTGTAATGCCTGAAGATACTGCAAGCTGCCTTTTACAGCTTTGATCAAATAAGATGTACATAAGTTAATCTAGCATCTACTTAATGATATGCATAATTGCTGCTATGCTACATGGTAATTAAGCCCAAATGGACAACAGATGACTATAGTTTTCCATCACTATGCTAAAATTCTATAGCTCTTCTGTTCCCTTGTTATTTCTTCAATACTTTCTTGACTGGTGGTGCTGAAAATTTTATCTGAAACCATTTAAAATTTAATCTCCATTAGTCATACACATACATTCTAACTTGAGAGCTCCTGCCAACACCCCCGAGATCTGAGTCAGACTCCTCCTCTATTAAAGTTCTAGCAATTTAAATTTCTCCGCTCTTCTTGTCTCCCTACACCCACATCCCAGAGTTAAGATCTGTTTTCCTTTTATGCAATCTTCACCCATCTAAGGAAAGTAGTAAAGCATAATTTTGAAAAGAATAGGCTATCAGGTAAGGCTGATCTGGTTTTGCATTAATCTCTGTTACTTCTTCAATGGGAAAAATTGAACAACACATCTAACCGCATAACCCTCTGCTTTTTTAATCTGAAGAAAATGGGATAAGATTAATATGTACTCGAATGTGGTACTATGTGAATCAAAGAGCCAACAGGTATGAACAACGTGGCCGGGCCTCAGCGCATAATTCTTGCTCAGGGATGTCCGACTGTTAGTATTAACCCTGAGTCCATCTAGTCCTCATCTTTAGCTCTACCGGGTGCTGAGGGGCTGGTGGCTCGGTGCATCTGACGCTTCAGGGGCCAGCTTGCCTACTGAGTGGGGCTGGAGAATGAGGCTGGCTCGGTGTGCTGTGGCCGAGGCGCTTCGACGGCAGGGGATGGAAAGTTGAGCCTGGAGAGAAGACCGCTGTTTCCCTAAGCAAGGAAGGTCGCTGAGAAAGGTACTGCTTGGGACCTCTGAATAGGCTTTGGTATCAGCATCACAGTAAACTAAATGGGAAGGTCGGTTCGGTTCGGTTGCTCGGGCCCAGAGGCTGTGGGCGCGCAGGAGCATGACTGCACCTACATTTTCCCGCTGCTAACAACCTGTGTAACTGCAGCTAGTTCATTTTCAGACTCATTGCTTTTACTACCAAAACACTCCCTTAAAAGAAATAAATTAAGCTTAGACTTCATATAAGCCGTGGAAGTGGCCATAATATTTCAAGGACAACAAGAAAACATTTTTCTTCAAAAATTACGGCCTAGGAAGTTCTTTGAGAAGGTAAGTATTCTTTCTGCAACACTTCCAGGCCTAAATGTGCCCGGAACCTGACCAGGAAACTCACTCTCTCTGAGGTGTCCGCAGTCAGGAAAGCAGGTCTCTCTGTACCTTCGCGGGCAGCGATGCTGAAGGGCCCACATGGTCTTGGCTGTGTCGTGACCCGGCAAGGGGTGGGCAAGAGAGGAGGAAATCGCTTCCAGAAAACTATGCCTGGGAAGGGAATTTTGCATACATTATGTTTTCCTGCTCACGAAGTAGCCCAGGAAAACCCTAATGCAGAAGCGATAGATGGAGGCACCAGTGAGAGTGATGATAATTGTTTGGATTTTGTTATGCTGTATGCATAGACAAAATCTGACTCATAATTAGCAGAAATAAATGAGGAGACAATGCAAGAAGATTGTATAACTTTACTTGTTTTCCCAAATGTCTGTCTGAAATAATAAACCAAAGTACATTTTAATTACCAAGGCATGATAGACTGTAACTAAATTCCATATTAAAAAGTTGCTAGTGATAAATCAATATGATTGAAGCTGTACGTGTGCTAATTCCTAATTGACGACCAAGTACATTTTTTTGTCAGAGTTGTAAAGCAGAATAATTACACGTTGTCACTCCAGCTCCTGGGAAGGTGTGCAGCCATGGCAAAGCAGGGGCCCCCTGGAGACACTTTTCTGAGTTTATTGAACAGATATCTGAGAGCAATTGGGAACATACCATATTCTTGACATGTGTGTTCTTTTTATTCTAAATAAAGAATTGCAAGACATATTTAATCTATTGCAATCAGGGCATTCCTTTGGAGAGCTAGTCCGCATCATGATGGAAACACTCTCAAATATATTGGATTGCTTTTGTGTCACAGGACAGCACTCATTTAAATATTTTAAGAATAATAGACTTTACCTGTGTTTCCCTAGCAAAGGTAGAATAATGGATAGCTGTCCCTTTTGCTCTGAGCATGTTCAGTTTTGTTTTTACCTATGTTTTGAAATAGAGTTTACAGTCTTAAAAATCACATTGAATTAAGAAGCTTAATTGAAATAATTATTAAAATAATAGTCTATCCATCAATCCATTTAAAATGTGATTATTGAGTGAATTCCAGATTTATTTTAGATAGTGATAATACAAACTCACATGAAAGCTGGAATCATTTTTCAAGAAGATCCTTATCTAAAGTGTGAAATACATGTACAAATGTTTAGAGTAAACTATAATAAAATATTGTGATGTGTGTGTGTGTGTACATAACATGACACAGTGGACCGAAGGGATTAGTAATGAAGGGTTTGGGTGGATGAAGGGAGGTTCGGGAGAGAGGTGGTGGTGTCTACCACACATTTCTGATGGACAATGGTAGCCTGCTTGGGAATCTACATGGGCTTCTCACTGAAGAAGGCTTGGATGGATACATTTTAGGGCTCCTTAGAGCAGAAGATCCTGCAACAGTTCACGGCAGATCTCCCAGTAGGAGCCTGTGCTTCTCGCCCTTCGGCCCCTTTCTCCTTGTCTGCAGAGCTTAATCTTTTCCCTGTTACTTCCCCTCCCTTAATCTCCTTATTTCTCCATCTCTCTTTTCATGAATGTTTTCTTTATAAAAAATTAATAATGTGGACTGGAGAGAGAGAGAGAGAGAGAGAGAGAGAGAGAGAGAGAGAGAGAGAGA
>NW_004524705.1:6559738-6577636 GCF_000260255.1 Octodon degus | reverse complement strand
AGAGAGAGAGAGAGAGAGAGAGAGAGAGAGAGAGAGAGAGAGAGAGAGAACAGAGCTCAGAGTGAAGGCTCTGAGTTCAAAATCCAGTATCACCATCAAGAGTTAACAATGTTAAGCAATATAAGGGCATAAAATACTTTAGTGTGATATAGAGACTTCTAAGAATTTTGAAATATTCAATGTGCTTAAATATTTAATTTGCTAGCTATCATGGCTTACTTCCACTGACCCCTTAATAAGAAGTGTCTACAATCTTTGCTTACTGAAACATGATGACACTAAGGGACTGTGTTCTTCTGTTTTCTCTCTTCAGTCACTCTCTTCCTGCTTAGGTGCTAGGCTTCGATACAATGAACAATACGTACTTATTTCCGAAAGATTGGTGACATGCTCTTTTAACTGCCTTAGATTTTTTAATGGTGCACCAGCATATTTTCATATAATTAAATTCCAGATACTGAATTATATTGCTAATGATTTCTAAGTTTAATTAGGTCTTCGGTTATTGATAGCATTTAAAAATGGAATATTTTCAACTTCAGAATCATAATATCAAAGGAAATGATCAACTTTTTATCACATATTTTGTAACAGCCTTAAAGACAAGTGTTAGTTTATTATATATTTACTTTTGAATCTGGAACAGAAAATTACATTATGTTATCTTAGATACTTTTAAATCAAAGTCTTGATATAATTCATAGTTTATTCCAAAATTTAGAGAAAGTTAGGATTTAATACTTCACACTTGGATAAGTAATACAGTCAAGGTTATGTGGTATTATATATGCTTTAAAAATGGGAATGGAAAATACATTGAGAAAGAGTAAAATATAGACTTGTTGATTTAAATGTCTATATTCTTTTTTGGAAAGGTTTATTTTAAATAATTTAAATTTCAGAAAAATTATAATAATAGAACAAAATAGTTCTTACATGGATTAGAGAATTGTAAAATTTTTGCCCCATTTTATTATTTAACATATCTGTTTATGTTTGTATTACATATATGTATATATGTGTGCATATGCTGAAATATGGAACATATATACATGTGTTCCATATGATATGTACATATAAGATGCATATATATATATATATATATATATATAAAATTTCACAGTTACAGCATCTTTTTCACCTCAGTATATTTTCTAAAAGCAGGTCATTCTATGTTTAGTAGTCAAGAAATTTAACATAAACACACTGTATTTATGTTGTACAGACTTAGTAAAACTTGGAAATTTTCTCACTGTTTTTCTGAGAAAACACCTAGTTCATGATTACACATGTTTTCTTATTTATTTATTTATATGTATCTAGTAGAGGGTCTACAGGGTCACACTACACAGATTGAATTCGTCGGGATCCTCCTGTTTTCAGCCTCCCAAGCTCTGGCATTACAGGCGCACACCACCGCACACAGTCTCAGTCACCCCTTCTCAGCGTCCCCTGGGGCAGGGCTAGCAAGGCATACTCAGATCGAACCTGGCCGCTGTGCTCTGCCCCAACAGATGCTTTAATCAAAGATGTGTTCTATATCATACCTCTTGTATCGTCTTTCTGTTGGGATAGTTCTTTTGTATATCTTTGTCTTTCATGTTGTTGACCATTCTGTTCATATCCAGGCTTGTTGTCTCAGCATGTCTGATGTTTCTTCTTAACTAGCTAGAAATAATAGGACAGAAACAGTACGGAGCACGAGGGCTACCTAGGAGTCACCTGGTGACATTTGATACACAGCCCCAATGTGGATTCATCTGTCCAGGGAGCACCTTCAGATTTCTCCATGGCAGAGTGAATGTTGTACTATTACTTCTGTAAAGGGATTGAATGTACCTTATCCCTTAGAAATGGAGACATGAGTAATGATATTACTTTAAGCCAAGATAAAGTGGGAAAACTTAAATTAGTTGTCATAACTTTAGGAGTTGTCAGTAAACCACTTCTCCAAGTTCTTTGTGACCCGTCTCTCATCCTTTGAAATGTCTGTATGAAGGGGAGAAGGCAAGCTGTAATTCCTCACTCAGAAGCCTTGCTGGGCTTTCATGGGCACCAGGAGGCCTGTCCTGGGGTTCGCGGCAGATCTTCACAGAAGCCCCCACTGTCCCGCTTGGCCTGACCCAATTCTCATTCAGTCCCATTCACTTCTGTCACTTGCATCCCTCGCTGTATGCCTCGCTGTAGAACCCCACAGACCCAGGAGGGCTGCTGCTGTCCACCCTCTCTTCCTTGGTACATGTTGTTCCTCATGTTTGAGATACATTTTACTCTTGTTTTATGAAAATTTTGCCTTTTGAAATAATATTTATTCGATGGCTCTTCTTTGTGGATCTATTGCTACTCCGCTAAGCGTTGCCATCCTATCTTTACATGTTCACGTGTTCTCTTAAGTGTTTCATTGAGACTTTTTTTTGTTTTAGAACTGTGGATTGAACTCAGGCCCATTCCCTTGTCAGACAATCACTTATTCTACTGAGATATCTCCCTGCCCCACGCCCCCGAGATTCTTAATAATACTTATCGCAGGGGCTCACACTTATTCATGTGTTTTTGTCTTTCTTTCTTGGTTACGAATTCACTTAGCACAGAACACTGCTGTTCACTTTTGTGCTTTCCTGTGTGTTAGCAGTTGAATTATTTCCTGCAAGGACATAAGGTAAAAGTCTTAACCTTAGTACTTTAAAATATGAGCATGTTAAGAAATAAGATAATTTCAGGTTAATCAGTTAAGGAGAGGTGATTATGCAGTAGTCAACCTCTACTCCTGTACAACTGGTGTCTTAATATGAAAGGGAATTTCGTATACAGGTACACACACATTCACACACGACACAGTGGGAGAATACAGCGGGCAGCTGAAAGCAGAGATCAGGTGACTTTCACAGACTAAGGGATATCCAAGCCACCTGCAGCCTGGGAAAAACCAGGATAGAGGCAGGGACTGGTCCTTCTTCAACTCCTCCGTGGGATCCAGCCCTGCTTACACTTTGACCTTGACTTAACCTCCTCTAATACTATGAAGCTTTTCATCTCAAATACCTAGGCTGTGGTATTTTATTATAGTCTCTTACCAAACAAAGATATTGTTTGCCTACTAAGTAAAGAAGAAACTCACTAAGTAGAGAGGGATAAAATATGGTATATTACTGACATGCAGTAGTGTTTCCTTTAGATTCTTAGTGATACTTAAGAATTGTCTTAGGGCCCAAGAGATGGCTCTGTAGAATAAGCAACTGCCGGGCAAGCACAAGGTCCTGAGCTTAATCACGGGTATCACAAAAAAAAATTGTCTTAGCAATTGTCACTGGCTTTTACTATGCATTTGTCACTGTGCATTTTCTTTTCCTCCTGATTTCACTAGAATGTTGCTTCTTTGGAAATAGAAATTGCATTTTCTCTCCTTATACGTTTTTCAGTTTTTAATATATATTCCCATTAAATAGCCTTTTGAAGTATATATTTTTAATCTTTATTTATTTGGTACAGGGTCTCACTATGCAGCTTGGACTCATAGTGATCCTCCTGTCTCAGCCTCTCCAGCACTGGGATTGCAGGTGTGGGCCACCACATCCAGTTTTGGTGGCCAGCTCAGCCTGGGGTCAACATAGCATGTGGTACTGGGGATCGAAGCCAGATCCTTGTGCTTGCCAGGCCAACACTTAGACCACCGATCTATCTCCCTGGCCCTTGAATAGCTTTAATTTTTTTTTTTTTTGTGGCACCAGGGATTGAACTCAGGACCTTGCACTTGTCAGGCAAGTGCTTGAATAGCTTTGAAAAAATCATCTTTCATCATTTTGTGTAATTATACATCATTAAGAAAAATACTTTTCCAATCAGGTATTTTCAATCAAATATCATCCCATTTAGAGATTTCATATATGATAGAAGAAATACATTATTGAAAGTATCTGAAAGCAAGTGAATTAGCCACAAACAATCAATTCGGTTCAAAGACAATATAATTAAGTGCAGAGAAAAAGACACCAAATAAGCTGCTTTTTTTTTCTACTTCCAAGTGATTGGGGTGTCCTCCATTAAACACTTATGTAGTCAAACATATCCTCTTGCAAAACATTCATTAATTAACAACATATCTCCAAGGAAAATTATGTATTCTTGTTTTAGCACAGGTTAGATATGATTCCCAGACACACCTTTGAATCTTGAAAAAAAAAAAAAAAAAAAACAAAGCAGAGGCAGATTTGGGGGAGCTGAAGGAGGGGGAGGAGGGAGAGATTTTAGGCTGCAGCCCTGTTAAAAGTACCGCATGACCATGGTCAGCCTGTTGAGACAGCTCAGAAGGAAGCAGAAGGAAGAGGATTTCAATGAAAGCAAGAGGAGTGTGCATAATGCAGTACCATCTAACATGCGATCTTGTTGACATTTGAGCTTGGAGGTGCACCTTTGGTCCAAAAAGGTGTATAAGAACATCATGTACATGTAAATATTTTTTCTTTTATGGAAAAGAACAAAAAGTACTCTCAAGGAAGTTGGGCTTTCATTTTGTCGCACATTATGCATAGGTAAAGTCTCCATGTTGCTAGCTCAGGGATTAATGTACTTTGTTGTTTCAACACAAAATCTTTTGTTTCGCACTATGGGACATTTTTATTATTTCTGAGGATATGTTATTTTCCTAATGCATTAAAAACAGCTACATACTTAAATGGTTTACACAGATAATTACTTATTTTGCAAGCAGTCCAAGTATGGTGTGGTTAAATTTTTGGCTTAGTTTGAAATAAAGGTTTTGACTTTGCCCTGTTCCTGTCTGGAGGCTTCAGGTAAGAATCGCATTCAAAACTCATGTGGGACCATGACCAAAACTTAGTTTCTGGGCCATGGAGATAGCTTAGTGATCTAACTGCCTGCCTGGCAAGTGCCAGGATCCAGGTTCAATTCCTGTTACCACACGCTGTGCTGGCCCCGCCTCTAGGCATCCTGAGCTGACCACGGAGATGCGGTGTGGTGGTGAACTCTTGTAATCCCAGTGCTGGGGAGGCTGAAACAGAAGGATCACTATGAGTCCAAGTTGCATACTGTAACCCTGTACCAAATACATTAAAAAAAAATTAGTACCCTGTCCTTGTAAGAGTGCAATTGTGTTTGGACACTGCCTCCTGGTTGAATCCTGGGCTGCTCGCAATTTCAGTGTCATTTGTGGCCTCAGTGTCCTCTTCCTCTGCACATGTATCACTGGAGAATCTTCTCCTATCAAGCTCTTCTCACGATTTGGCTCTCTGATCAGCTGTGCCTTTTGGAGATCTGTTGATTAGTTCAGGTGCACCCAAGATAGCTTACCATTCTCAAAGTGAACTTAATTGTCTATGATATTCTAATTGGGAGGTAGCATTTCTTATATTTAGCAGTTTGGGGATAAACACTGAATTTGTATAGAAGACAAAAACAGTCTTAGAGGCTATTTTGAGGTTCTGCTTATGAGAGTACTAAGGAGCAACAATTAATTTTCTGTTAGTAAAAGTGGCATATGGTGAGAACCACCTGTCTTCAGGATTTTCAAGTTATACTCTTCTCACCTTGAGCTCTTCTGAAAGCCTCTCATAGAATTCTGTGCTCCTGCACTTCCACAGCCCGACAATCTTACAGCACAGCTACGATCATTACAATCCCATTACTGGTAATATTTTCTTGGCTCGTTATTGTCTTTTAGGTACAATTTAGACAGAGAAAGTGTTTCTCATAAACCACGTCAAAGCTGTCTCATATCACCTATACCTTGTTGTAAGCTATAGGTTCCAAATTAACTCAATTGTTTTCTATTGTATGTTTCTGTGTCCTTGTAAATAATTTCAGTTCTGCCTAGAGAATTTCTGCAAGTTCTAACAGTGTGTCTAGGACCTTTTTGTTTCTTAATTTTTTTTGGTGGAACCAGGGATTGAACTCAGGCTCTTGCGCTTGCCAGGGAAGCGCTTATTCCACTGAGCCATCTCCGCGGCCCTCTAGAACCTTTTAATAACTCTTCAATGAAGCATTTTCTGATCTTTCAGAATTTCTAGAGAAAATTTGACAGTATTAACAAAAGTAAAATGTCATAAAATATATTCTTCTACAAATGCTATAGAACCTGCTGACATTGTAAGGCTTTTGAGAATAGATAGTATGTTTGGCTGGCTTGTATTCCCCACAATATTTTATCAAAGCCAATATGGTTATTAAATAAATATTTGTTAAATAATAACTTTAAAGTTGTCACTCTTTAGACTCTTGACCTTCTAATAAGCTTTATTTTCTAGCCCAGTTGGTTCTGAGAAATTAATCCTGTTGATTGGGTGGTTTTATTACTCATAATTATGATTAAAGTAAGTTAAGGAGACTACTTACACTTAATCACTTTCCTTGTTACCTAATCTATCCCTCTGACCCTGCTGGAAAATAATGTCTTTCTCCTCAAGTCTTAATGAAGTGATTCCTTATGAATACCCAATTAGAGTGTTCTTTGTGTAATAAATTTTCATTTAGGATTCAGTATAAAAAGTCTGCAATGGCTAAAAGAATTAAACTTTTACCCAAGAATGTTCTTTCCTCCTGGATATTCTTTGCACACATATATTGAGCTTTTATATTACTGTCAAAACTCTATTGTTATATATGCACAGATAAATGTCAGAAACAAACATATCAGCGGTGATAGCATTCAGAGAACTAATGCAGATTGAGAAATTCATTTGTTTTCTACTTCAATGGAAAACAGTTTTGATTATACAAATAAAATAAACAGAAAATTCAAAACATGCTGAGTGAGGAAAAATATGTATGTTTAAATTTATAAACCTTATTACATTATAGGACTAATTGCCATTAGTGCCCTTCAAATACTCCCACTGGCTTCTAACACTTATCTCATTATTTTGCCATTTTGCGAAGCAGTTCTGGAAGTCACCTATCATGAGTATCTTTGGTCTAAAGTATGTTTCATGTGGCTACTGAAGCCATCCAAAGAAAAAGAGAGCTATTAAAATACTGTGCAGTTATCCCCACTCATGTTATCCCACCAACCTTGCACTGTGCATCTCCAGCTTTTCTCCAAAGACAAAATGACCAGGGCAGGTAAACATTTTGGATAGATGGAGGACATTAAGGTGGCCATGACAGTGCAACTAGAGACAAGCTTTCATATAGAATATGTGCACATTGTCTGATCTTCTTTGAGTCTAGGACAATGACAGATGCCTTTAAGAATACTTATTTACTCCTACCTGTCTGCACAAGGGAAACTTTGAAATGATGTCTCAGTGAAAGGATTTCTCTTGAGCTTCTATGGCCTTTATCTTGAACCCAGTGGTCACTATTCTGTATAATGTGTGAAACAGCTGAAAAACATAACAAATATACCCTGGACCAATAATTTGATTTATAATGTCATGTTAAAGATAGAATAATCTACAATTCTGGTACTTTTAATTAGACTAATGGTCTTTATGATTACATAACAAAAGTTAATGTACAGAGTCTGCCTCTTTAAAAATACTGTTGAGTTCCTAGTTAAATACTAGGACTTGGGGACCTAATCGGGGGCCTCATGGAGTGCTTACTTTCCTGACAGTGTTTGTGGTAGTTGGGGGAAGGTAAAACAAAAAATCTGATCATTAAGTATATTACATCAAATTATGTTTGGGAACCAAAAACAAGGGGAAGAGTTAGAGAATGCTGATCACAACAGTTACATTGCTTTTTAAAGAGAGGCAGTCAGGGATGGACTCTCAGAGGAAGCAACATCTAGAGACCAAAGTGAAGTGCGGGAAAGCATCATGTAAGACCTATGGCAGCACTGAAGAAAGACAGCCAGGAATGTCGAAGTGACCAGGTGAGGTTTCAGCATCTGTAAAGATTATATAATTCTTAGTGTCATGGTTTTGGCTTGAAGAGTCCCTCAAAGTTACCATGTGTTTTGAGGTGGGGTTTTTGGAAGGAAAGGATTAGATCACAGGAGCACTCATAGGCGAGTATGCTGTGAGGAAGTGAGGCCTGAGTGAAAGGGGTGGGGAACTTGGGCTGTGACATGGAGAAGTGGCTGTTGTCCATGGCCTCTCCCTCTTCGCTCACCTCTTATCTCTCTGGAATGAGCATTGTTCCTCTGTGCAAAGCCTTCCAACGTGTCATCCTGCTTTGGACCCAGCACACTGTGGGCTCACCATCTAAAACCCCAATACAGATATACCTCTGTTCCTTTAGGTTGAAAGTTGCCTTAGTTACTTTTTACTCATTGCTGGGACAAATAGCTGACACTCAAAATGAGGGAAGGAAAGGTTTATTTAGCTTACAGTTACTGGAGGGTTCAGTCCATATTCTGCTGGCTCCAAGGCAAACAACAGCAGTTCATGCAGCAGTAAACAATGAAGAGCAGAGGAGGATCAGTAGCTGCGGCATCCATTAAGACTCTCTCTTCCTTTTGTGCTGACTGTGAAGACCAGCGCTCCTCAGTGAAGGAGGACTTCTCCATGGAAGTGGGGCAGGGCTGGGCCCCACGCCTGGGACCTACTGGAGCTGATTCAGCTAAGTTAAAACAATGTGTCTACTAACACAATCCACCCCTTGGCAACTAAACATACACTTTTTAAAGCCAGTTTCCAGGCACATAGACATGCTTAAACATTTTGCAGTTTGGACACTGTATAACATTAGGACCGTCACATGTTACCTGTGGCCCTCAAAAGACTCATGCACATCCATTTATGCAAAAAAAAAATTTTAGTCCACCTCTAAGAGTTGCCAAAGTCTTAACAGTTTCAGCAATGCTTTAAAGTCCAAGTCCCAAGCTTCCAAGATCTTAGGCAAACTCTTAGCTGTGAGCCCCTTTACAGATGAAAAGTTAAACATCTCCAACATTCAAAGGCACAAGGTAAGCATTGCCATTCCAAAAGAGATACACAGCAGGATACAAACAACTGGGACCAAAACAAGCCCAAAGTCCAGAAAGGCAAATTTTAAGTCCTGTAGTTCCCTGTGGACCATTCAAAACACCCTGTAATGAGCTGTGAGCTCCAAAAGCCTTACGTGGCTCCGCCCCCATGGCACTTCTGCTGGTAGCAACTATGGCATTTTTCTCAGCCCTGCTTTGCTCCCTTTTTACAGCTTTCCTTAGACCATGCACATTCCTGGCTTTGTCAAACTTCTGAGGTTTCCACTGAATAGGCTTCTCTCATAGCTTCACACACTGCCCTCTCAGGGGCACACTGCCTGGCCTGCCAGGCCTTCTCCTGAAATCAAGGTGGAGGATTTCTTAATCTCAGAACTCCTGCATTCTGCATGTGCCTACAGCCAAAGCCACGTGGATGATGCCAAGGGTTGCTGCCAGCTGGAGCAGTAGCCAGGCTTCCTTCTCTCTTGGCTGTAAGGTTTGAGTTCCTGGACCACTGAGCACTCTGACTCTGATTCTGAGGAATATATTTTCCATGCCAGCGCTGTTCTGGAGCCTGGTGTGGCCACCTTTGATGCCATTCTGGAACATGAGGCTCTGCGGCTTTCCCCTCAAGGCAAGGTCCCTGACCTTTGCAATTCTGAAGCTGCCAAGGGTGGAGACCTGCCTCCTCCCGTGACGCCCTCAGGCCATCCTGCCAATTTTCTCCTTTCTTCTCGGCAATGGACAGCCTCTCAGTTCTATCTTTGCAGTCCACAGCCTTCCTGGTGCTTCCTTTCTGGCCAAACTCACAACATTTTCAAATCATCCTTTTGAGCTCTTTGCTCTTCATTCTTAACATAAACCTGGCTATAAGCTCCCAACAAAAAACCACACCACAAAAAACCACACCACTGCCCCAATATTTGGTTGCTTTGAAATTTCTTTTTCAAGATTAACTAGTCCACTGTGCTTAATTTCAGTCTCAGGCAAAGACTCTGGATAAGAGCAAAATGCAGACAAACCTTCTGCCAAGCTGTAACACAAATCATCTGCATTCCAACAATCAGTGCTGTTATTCCCAGCAGAAACCTCCCCAGTCTGGTCCTTATAGTCAGGCTTCCTATGAGCATTCTGGTCAGAACTCTGACCAGAAGCTCCCAAACAGAACAGCCAAAGCTGTTTCAGTGCTTTGCTTGTAGGCGACATCTCTGAACCTTTCCTATCTCTTCCAGTAAACCATTCCCAAAAGTTTGTGAACCATATTGTCAGGTATAGCCACAGCAATGACCTCTGGTACCAAATTCTGGTACCAAATTCCTCTGGTACCAAATTCTGTCTTAGCTACTTTTTACTTGTTGCTGGAACAAATACCCAATAGTCAAAATGAAGGAAGGAAAGGTTTATTTAGCCCAATTAATGGAGGGTTCAGTCCATAGTCCACTGGCTCCAAGGCAAACAACAGCAGTTCATGTGGCAGAAAACAATGAAGAGCAGAGGAGGAGCAGCAGCTGCGGTGTCCATCAAGCCTCCAAAGTGGTGCAGCTGCGGTGTACATGAAGCCTCTTTCTTCCTTCTGTGCTGAACATAGCTCCTCCAAAGTGGTGCAGCTGCGAAGATCAAGCTCCTTTTAAGACTGGGACTTCTCCACAGAAGTGGGGCAGGGGTGGGCCCCCACTCCCGGAACTGCTGGAGCTGATTCAGCTAAATTAACACAATGTATCAACTAACACAAAGGTGTTGGCTTTGCTTTTCAGTAACATGGAAGCGGGGCTGTTACTGTGACTGTACTTGACTGTATGCTATAGAAGGCTTTGGTGCTTATGTTCTGGAGAGTTTGGAAAGCTTTGGAGATATTGACTGAAGGAGCCCTAGAAAGTTGTAAGCAGAACTTGATGGAAAATATTGGTGCATGCTGAAAAGGCCAGAATCTTGGTTGGAATACAGGCACTAGTGTTGGCTCAGGAGATTTCAGTTGAAAACAAGGTCTTTAGTGAAAATTGGACTAGAGATCTTACACATTGCCTTTTGACAAATAATTTGCCTATATGTTGTCCACATACTAAGATGATATATAATATCGATCTGGTGGAAGAAATTGCAATGTAGCCCAACACTTAGGCTGTACCACAGATACTGCTGATTATTTTATCTAGATTTATAATGAGAATCTTGAGCAAAGTGTAAGCCAAATATATCGTAAAAAATTTGTGTTTCAGCTACAAAGGAAATGTACAATTTTGTATCCAAAGACACCATGGTTGCTGAAAAGATTAACTATAAAAAATAGACAAGAACTTTGCTTCAGGACAATGCAAAAGGTCACAAGAAAGTCTCCAGAAATGATCAGACTCCCTACCCAAGGCTAAAGGGTATAGAGGGCACACATCTTTGAAAAAATTCACCTTGAGGGTTGTGCCTCAGGATGCCTTTGTTACTCAGGGCAAGCTAGAGAACTTTTTGCCCAGTTCAGCCATCAAACTTCTCAGAGGCTCCTGCAGCACTGGTCTGAGGGGATGCTGGTGGTAGACCTTTGTATCACCAACGTGGAGCTGACTTTTAAGATAGGTAGAATACCAGAGGCATCCACCCATACTTTAGAAAAGCTGTGTGAGTCCTGACAAAAACAATGGGTGAGAAGGTCACAGTCCGTGCTAAGATTTCCCCAAGGGCCGTGCTTGAGGCTGACACTGTGGAATCATGTCTACAATAGAGAAGTTGGATGTTGCAGAAATAGAAGAGTTCTACTGGGGAAACTTGTGGGCAGTGAGCAGAGCCTTCCTAAGGCATGATATGTGTGCTGTAAATGGTACAACCATTGCAATGTGGCTGACAAAGCCCTTCAACATTTTATTTTTATCATAATTTTCCCTGAGAATTGGACTTTGGGCTTCATAATACAATGTTTGCCTGCTCTTGGTTCGGTCTGATTTTTTTCTATCTCTCTATTTCTCTCTTTAGAATGGGGATGCTTACCCTATGCAATTATGTTAGAAGTATTTACCTGTCCTTTTAATTTTTGTAAGTATCACAGCTAATCATTTGCCTTATGTGTCTGAGGAGACTTTGGAGTTGAACTTTTCAACAATGCTAAAAACGTTAAAATGCTAGAGACACTTAGAGATGGACTATGTGCATTTTGCATAATGATATACACATGAATTCTTTGAGGACCAGGTATATGATTTATAATTAAAATACTCCCCAATCTTGTATGTTTTGAAGTGGGGATTCTGTAGTGGAATTGAACTATTGTGCGCATCAGTGGATGAATTCTATTGATGAGTTCAGGGTGAACATACTCTTAAGTGGTGGGGCCTAATCGGAAGGGCTGGGTCCCAAGGAATATGACTTGGCAGGGTGTAGGCTTGCCACCATCTCTTTCACTCTCTCTGATTCCTGGATGCCAGTGGGTGAGCATCTTTCCTCTACCATAGGAGATCTTTTTCCTTGAGATGAGCCAACCATGAACGGAAACCTCTGCAACCATGAACCAAAATAAATCTCTTTTTCTTTAAGTTGTGGTTATTCGTATTTTGTTTTTAGTAATGAGAAAGTAAATAATATATTGGAAACCATTCCTAGAAAACCAAGGAAATACTTAAGCAGGACATAGAAATGGAATCGAAGAAAATGATTCAAAAATGTCAAATTTCCCAATTGGGATTTCAGCATTTTTAAAAGAACATGCTATGGTTATTGACTTTTTTCCCAGAAATAAATAATATACTCATTTTCTTCACTGAACCTCATTGTTTATCTGATATCATAGTGATAAAATATGTCACTCAGAATACACTGTAAGAGTAGGGTCCAAAATCAAATGGGTTGGATCTGAGGTGTAAGTAAAAGCATGAAAATAAAGATGATGGAAAGGCTCCTGGTTTTTGATTGAAGAAGCTGGGAGAATAGTAGCATTTCTAGACACAAAGACTCAATAATCAGGTTTCTGATAAATTTAAAATGCTTAATTTAAGCAGAGATGTGTAATATCTACAGTATTGAATGTGCAGTATATGGTTCTATGATTTGCTAGTGAAGTTTAGAGTTACTTATCTACAATGTTTTAAGATTTAGTGAATACAATAAAGAAATTTCCTTTCCTGTGGTCTGATATTTGAGCAAGATTTTCAGGATGATGCCATTTGCCAATTTAGCAACATGAAGAAAAAGAGCCAGTGGCGCAAGCTGTCGAAGGTGACAGCTCTGAAGGACTGTGCCTGCAGGAGCATGGCCAGTAAGGCATTCAGATTTCTACCAGACCTTTAGTAGAAATAATTTACTGATGTGAATCCAAATCCTACCTTTATAACTAAATTTGTAGAATTTCCTTTAAACTTTAAAAGTGCTTCACATTTTCTAATTTCTTGAATTTTCGGAATTCATCAATGGTCCCTGGAGAAAATAGAATGGCCAGTGTATCCATTGAAGTTCGATTAAAGACATAAAAGCCACTGTATTTGGCTTGAGCCAAAAAGAGGTTTAACATGGGAAAATGGATGTTCCCACAATTGTTAAGAAGGATGGAGACACAGCATGTGTGTAGCTTCAGGAACCTGGTGGCCGAAGGACATCACAAGGGCAAACAGATGCTGTACTTTCTGTGGTGCGGGGAGCATGTTTTTAATATATACTATCAATGTCTCAGCAGGCATCACTCAGTTAGTGAGTGGCAGAGGTAACATGTGAGCCTAGACTGTGTAGAACCCAGATTCATACTTCTGAGCATTGTTTTCTGTGGACCTAGTGTAACTAAATGGTTGTTTTTAGCCATGATCAAAATTAAGTAGTTTGGTCTTCTTGGTCTATTAGCACACTACTGCGACCTCATCCATATCAGCAGATTTACATCCCATTTCTCATAAATTCAGGGTCCACACATTGCAACTAATACTAACTAGTTTATTAGTAAAAACTAGTACTGTTTTTACTGTGAGTAGAAACACAGACTCAACACAAGGAAGGCCTGACTGTAACTTGCTTCACTTCTTTAGTTTTGCTCAATTATATTCATGTACTCAGTTATGCTCAGTCACCTGTAGAACCTTGGAATCCAATGGAGACCACACCCAGTAGGCAAAACCAGGAAGGTCACATAAGCAAAGTCTAAGCTAATGTTTTAGGGTACACTATGTTTTGTAAATGTTTTGAATAAACATAAATGGAAGAAGTTGAGCTGGCTTCTCAAAATGGTCTCATGGCTTTTAATCCATCTCTCATCATTTTTCTTCATAAGACCTTTTTTCTATTTTTTCTTTCTTTCTTTTCTTTTTCTTTTTCTTTTTTTATTTTGAGACAGAGTCTCACTATGCAGCACAGGCTGGCCTTGTGCTCACTTCTGTAACTCCCATCCTGGTCTTGAACTCACAGCGATCAGCCTGTCTCAACCTCCCAAGTGCTGGGATTACAGGTACACACTGCCATGCCTGGTTCTGGGCTGGCATGACATCGCCCCATGTTCCAGGGCAGCATAACATGTGGGGCCAGGGATGGAACTCCACTTCTTGTGCTTGCCAGGCAGGTGCTTATGCTGTGATAAGGCCTCTTTGAGTTGAACTCTCACCCTTCCTAATTTGGATCTTCCAGGTCCGAATCTGTTTTCCATTTTATTGTAAAACAAAGTACTTTTGAATATGGCCTGATTTTGTTTCGACAGATCCCAAACTGAAGTATAATATATCTTTCAGGTTTTCAACCTTGATTTTACTTAACTACAAGAGACATGTATGAATTTGTCTGCAAAACATGCCACAGCCCAGGGCAATACATGTGAGTAAGGGGTCTACAGGGTCTCACTACACAGACTGGACTCATAGTGATCCTCCTGCTCTCAGCCTCCCAAGTGCTGGGATTACAGCACACACCACCACGCCCAGTCTCGTTCACTGTCTCCATGCACCCCAGTGGCGGGGCCTGCATGGCAGGCTGGGAATGGAGCCCCTGTTCCCTGTGTCTGCCTAATCAGGTGCTTTAATACCCTGAGCTATCTGGCTGGCCCTAAGACTTAAGTATTTTTGTGGAAAAGAGTCACAGAAGTTGGGATCTACTCCAATTTCTATATTAGAAAATATAAAAATTATCAAGAGTCTGTAACTGCAGAAAATGAAGTAAATGCAAACCACTTTTCAACACACGAGCTCCCAGCTGCGTTGTTCAGACGTGGCAGAGACCGCCCATGCCATTTTAATCCCATTGCTTCTTTCTTTCTGACTCTCACTTACCTCAGTCACTGAAGAAGAATAACAGCAGTCAAACACACCAGACTGTGAAAAACAATAATAGATGCTAACTGAATATGTTTAAAGATAGAGAGCAGTAAGAATAAGAAAGCTTGCATTCCTATCTCTGATTTAAAGTGGTGAGTCCACTGACCTTGGGTGATCCATAAAAATATTGAAAGTCTATGTTCTCATTTGCCAAATTAGGGAAATTAAAAGTAGAAATTTAATTGGGTTCACGTAAGATTCAGTGAAATACTGGAAGAGATGCTGTGGATCTTGAGATTGCATGGATGCGTGTTAGCTTTTTGGAGGAGACAGTAGAAATACTCCAGGCTTTTGTTGTTTCTTTGGAGTTCATATTTTTGTATGCTTGATAAAAAACACTTGCTGAAAATCCCTACCCTAGGACTGGCTATAGGTCCTCTTTGAACAATAGGCTCCTGAGTGATCTCTCTCCGTAATTCCCCCTCTTCGGTGAGTTTAACTTCACCATAATTCTAATTTACGTGTGTGGCTCTCTTAAGACACATTTTTGTGATTTTCTTAAGAAAAAGACAAAAACAAAATTAGACGTTGCCTTTGTAGCATTGTTTTAAAGAGAACTAGCTTCAGAAATAGGAAAAAAAAAATACAATCTCTTAGGAGAAAGAAGATAAAAGAATGAAGATACTTTGCTGTACAAATACAGTTTCTTACTGTTTGGTTTCTGATGGCAAAAGCTATGAAGCAAAGTCTTGTTCGGAAAGTGTTTTGCTGCCAAGTGGGCCAGCAGAGCCTTGGAAGCATGATAGTAGCCTGCCCCAGGGGAGGGAGCTGGGTTTTCCCCATCTGTTCTACCCTTTCTGGTAAAAATGGACCACCGCATTGCACCTCATCCTCCTCCGTTCTTTTTCTTTAACTCTTCTGTTTATTTATTTATTTTTACTTTTAAAGATAGTGTAAAAATAATGATAAACATTAGAAACGATACAGAATTTCACTAAACAAATGGATAAGAATTCAACAATGGTCATGACATTGCATATTGCTGTCTTCAAATTCGTTGTTCAAATTACCAGATATAAGTCTGTAAAATGTGTCAAAAATCATAAAAATTAAAAAGGAGAGAGGAAAATATTAAGCACTAATTGTTCCTTTCAATAGACAAGCAGAAATGGCCACTATTCTTATCCAAACTATCATATCATCACTTTTAAAAATACATAGTTCAAAGCAAGAAATACATAATTGCTACACATCTGTCTCTGGTTAAGAAAGAAAATCAGCAAAGCTTTGAATGTGTTTGTTAGATCTTATATATTCCTTAAAATTTGAGTGTTATTCAGACTGTGATTAACCTACAGCACTCGCACATACAGATATTTGATAAGTGAATTTAATATACATGGAGTCAATTTTAGGCTTACTGCTGCATAAAAGTTATTAGTATTACTACATGAATGCCAGGATTCTGCTATACTATTAACTTAAAAATAAATACAGCATGACAGATGTGTTAGAAATTGAAGTGGATAATGGTGTACATCAAGTATAGGAAACATTATCAATAGTAATTTCATTCAGTTTTTTATACCAAAGGGTCCCATCTCCAGCTGGAAGCTTTGTAATCTGTTTGTTAATTTTCCTTTTATGATTTCATTTTCACTCAGCTACTTGGAACCTATGCAAGCCTGCACTAAGACATCTGAATAATTTCAAAGTACTGGGGCAGTTAATTCAATTTCAGTAGTGCTTAAGCTGTTCATTAATGCTGAAGCCAGAAACAGCAACACATAATGTATTACTTTTTATGAAAAATAAATTTCTTTCTCTGTAAAACTGTACCATGGATAATGGTGTTCAACTGTTTTAAATTGCAAAAATGGATCCTGCATCAGTTACAGTGAGAAAAACTATTTTCTCTCTGTTTTTTTTTTTCCAGCTAATGAATATTAGGCTCAAAAATGAATGAAGAACTCGATTTCTTTAAAAACACGGTAGCTCTAATTTCATTCTCTCATTCTAGATCAAAACAGGACCTGCAGTTTATCCCAAGAAATAAGTGAGAAAAGACTGCTTTGCTGAGAAACCTGTTTTTGCAGGCATTTTGAGCACATATTGTACTAATGTATGACAGGGGTTTGTTATTCAGATCAGCGTCCTTGCTGCACTGGGATAATACAGAAGCTGTTAGCAGGCTCTGCACCTTTCAGACTCGTGGCTGAGTTTATGCAGTGCAGAACACTAGTACTTGATGGGACCTTCCCCCCTTGTAGGAGATAATAAATCACTGTGAACTCTTGTTTGCAATTTACCTGTGATTTTACAGCCCGAGCTTCATTTATAAGATCGTAATTATCCACTGCTCCGTTCCTGTGTTTAGGGCAATAAGACAATTTCAAGGTAAGTGTTTATCAGTTTGAGGGTACAAATTTATTGCTTATGAACATATATAGCACTCATCTTCCCTAGAATTTCTTCAACACCATTAAGCAAAGAATTGAGCAAGAATGAGTTTGTTAAATTGTCTAGAAGTCATCTGAAATGGGCTGAAGACTTCTGCCTTTTTCTCGAGCCTCTATAGAATATGTTTACCACAGAGAAGCACAAATTATCTTGTTTTATGACCACCATAAATTATTGTTTAAAAGTCCATGAAAAAGCGCATTATTTCATTTAAAATAAAATTTCATATTCTACTGTGTCTTAAAAGTAAGTAACATCTCCATGATCTGCTTTGCTTTTCATTTCTGCATCAGTTCTGCCCCATTTGCTCCCTGTTCTCTTGTAACACTGTCTCTGATTGCTGGGGTCAGCGACTCTCCGTCTGTCCCA
>NW_004524705.1:6555781-6559033 GCF_000260255.1 Octodon degus | reverse complement strand
TGAGCCATCTCACCAGCCCTTACTTTCACATTTGATGTCCTTTGCTGGAGACTCTAAACTTCTTTTTATTATTAAATGCAATTATACTTAGCAATGACACTCCTTATAAGAAATATCAGAGTTTTAGCCACAACTGAACTAGAATGTTTTTTAAATTAACTGGCTGGACCTTTGGAAATGATTTTTTGAAAAATTGTGGATACTTTCACTTGGTCTTAACTTCTTCACTTCCTTTCATCTCTCCCTTAAAAATGAATTTGAGATTTAATGAGATTTAGCAGCAAGTGATGCAAGCGCCAGTCTTCACTAATGAGTTTGAATCTATAGGTGCTTTTTCTCTTATTCCTGCGACAGATTTCCTAGCCTCTTTTCTCTCATCCTCCGCATTCTATCCATATTGCATTTTTGGTCAGAGTAACATCCAGAGCATACTTCCAACCCTGACACTCTTTTCTGCACAATATTTAAAGGGCCCTCTTGGTTTGTTTGCATTGTTTAGCCTTTAGGATTTTCCTAATGGTGCTAGTGTCACCTAGCCTATCTTATTCTAGATTCTGCCTTAAGAATTTGAAAGCACTCCAGCCCTTCCCAGCACTATCCAAGTCCAGGTCTTTGGTTGTACCTTAATTTGAGATGCATGGTAGAAATTTACCTTTCACTGAGAATTTCCTAATCTAGAGATTCTCATGGCACCCATGAATATTTAATAAAACTTTAAATTTGAGCTGACTTTGGATTTATATGTATTTTTCCTAAAGAAATAGAGACTCACAAAATAATTTCCTCATTCTAAAAACAAAACTAGGACAAGATTTATGGATCTGTGTTTCCAATTTCTGCATAATGCTGGTTGAGTTAGCCTGAGAACTCTCACCTCTGAGAATGGTTTAATTACATGATATTTAAAATGAATATTTCAGGTCCAGCAATATGAACTCCACCAAACCAACTTATAGTTAAAGCACTACAGTAGATATTCTTTTCTACCAAATGAATCTGCAGGAATTATTACATTCCTGGGTGGTCATATATATGGGAAAATATTAAAGTGTTCTCTAATTAAAGCATTTAATCAAAATTTCTTCAATTAGCAAAATATATTGCCTACATTTGTGACTGAATTTTCAAAACATTTTACCTCCAAAATCTGTATCAGATTATTTTTGACTATGAAGTATTTTATTGCATTGCCCATATGTTAGTGCGAAATTATCATGGGTAGGATTTTCAACTGTTTAAAGTTAAGCTGTGCCTTCCTCTGCTCAAAGGAAAGTAAATATGCAGGCAGTGGATGGCAGCTTGCCAAGAGGAGATTACATTAATAGTTGAACTCATTTTGGAATATCCTCAATTTAGGCCACTTGGATAAAGTAGAGATATATTCTATATCCCTGTGATTCTAGATGCTTAACACAAAGTTTATAAGAGGCAATTTTACAGACTCTTTTGCTTTTCTAGGATTTCATATAGTGCTGAACTGAAAGACAACCTGGGAAAGAATATTCATATTTTTTTTTGAGTTTCAGTGCAGTAGTCTACTTAGTACATTGTTAGTACTGACATAATCTAAAATCACTAGGAATTATTGTTCACGAATAATGTGAGCAATTATTTAAGTAGGAATAAAAGTACTTAGCTATATGCTAGGAGGGAAAGTGACATAGTTAAAAATGTGTGCACTTTATTACTAGTATTTTTATCACTTCCTGTAATTTGACACTGGTGTAGTATGTTATCATTATGAATGTGTTTGTTGTAGGTCCATCCAGGCTTTTCAGAGCAAGGAATAGTAAAACACAGCCATACCTTAAAAATATTACTTTCTTAAATTGTTTGAATATGTTTGATACTGAAGAGAAATCAAAATAGGACAAATCACAGATGTAGTGGTGGTCTGGAGGGACTCTTCTGGATAAGTGTAAGAACATATTATATCTTTCACTCATTACAGATATAAAACCTATAATTAAGATCTAGTAACAGAAACACAAATTAAGATTTAGTAATATAAGCCTAAAATACTCAGAAACCTATAATTAAGTTCTAGTAACATAAACCTAAAGTAAAATTATTTACTTACAAAGATCCCTAGAAACATTTCAATTCCCATAGGATAAATAAATAAAGCTTTTGCCCAGAAGACCTAGATTCTTGCAGTATCTGACAAACACTGCAAAAACAACTATTAAATAAATTCTCCAGAAGGATTTCTTTTTTCCTGGCTGGCTCAGAATGCCTTCAGGGCAGGTTTGGATGGCTTGAGTTCTGGGGATCGAAACACAGCAACTTGAACTTGACTGCTTTGTTGAAGCAGGCACTTAAAGAACTGAGCTAAGGGGCAGAACCCCCTAAATAAATGCTTCAACATGGAAATGTAAACATGCTTAAATTAATGGAAAGTATGAGCAAATAAGTATAAGACATAAAGAAAGAAGTTGAATAAATAAAATTAATGACTGGTGATCAATCTCAGTGTAAACTTGATTGGATTAAGAGATGTCTAGCACATTAGTGGGGCACATTTCTTTTGATTCTCATCTGTGCTTGGCAAGTGCTCTACCCTGTGCTACACTTGCGAGTCAGTAATGCACACTCCTTGGGTGACTGTGAGGATTTCCAGAGGTAACTGGAATGAGAAAGAGGAAACTCAGGGTAAAACCCATCCTGCATGTGGTGTTACTAGCCAATAGGGTGGAGGGCAGGACAGAAATATGCTGGCACACGTTGTTTCTCTCTCTCTTTGCTGGGCTATCATGAGCTGAGCAGCTTGCATCTACCACAGGCATCCAGCAGGATACACTCCTCCAATCATGTTCTCAGCAATGGAACCATTCAACTATGAACTGAAGCCTTGGAAATCGTGACCTCAGTCAACCTTTCCCCTTCTCAACTGATTTCCTCAGGCATTTTGTCACAGCAACAGAAAACTAATCAACACAACTGCTAAACAAAATATATACTCCTTAACAAGATACACATATTACACTCTGAACAAAATAGTTCATTATAAGATAGTCTATTACTGTCTTGGTTAACATAGGCTGCCATAAAAATGAAAACCACACACTCTGTGGTTGAAATAACAGAACTTAAGATATTACTGTTCTAGATGCAGAAAAGTTGATGATCTAATTGTCAGCGGGCTTGTTTTTTGGTGAAGTCTCTTGGCTTTCAGAGGGCCATTTTTTCCTGTGTCTTTACCTCCTGATAAGGAAAGAGAGAGAAAGAGAGAAAAAGAGAGAAAGAGAGAGA